>NC_136790.1:10122831-10162831 GCF_951216825.1 Electrona antarctica
CACACACACACACACACACACACACACACACACAACCCAAACCCCAAGGGGCAACTTAGGGGAGGGCCGCAGTGGTGGTGGTGGGGCCGGAGATTTGAGAAGTCTTTAAATCTGACTACAAGACATTATGCGCTTAGGACAAAGGCGCTGTCTAATCCTACCTGCTCCTGCTTTTCAGGGGCCCAATGCTGGTTCCATTCTAGTCCTGCTCAGTGCAGAGGGCCCATTGATGACGACACTCAATTACCATAGTAACTCACACTGGAAGGTTATCCCAACCATCATGGGACCCCCCCCCCCCCTCACACACACACACACACACACACACACACACACACACATACACACACACCTTCAAATCCTTCCTCACCTCGTCACCTTAACCTAAAGCAAGACTAAGCTGATCCCCGGACCAATGGCCTTTCACTCGAGGCTGATGATGCCCCAACGAACGCCCATGGATGTTGTCTTCCTCTGAGCACCAACCTATATGCACTCTCTCTCTCTCTCTCTCTCGCTCTCTCTCTCTCTCTCTCTCTCTCTCTCTCTCTCTCCTGTCTTTTCTACACATCTCGCAATAGGGCTGGGTCTGGGGGTGGGGGTGTATAGGGGCAAAGGCACAGGGAGCTTCTGAAAGGGCCAGTATTGAAAGTAAGACGTTTCGGGGCTCAGTGAGCTTTGCAGGGGCTTCAAACTGTTCCTTGTGCTGCCCCCACACAAAGGCATGGCTGACCACTAGCTGTGCCTGAGCACAGCCGCCCATGCAGACAAAACAGGCCCAGTGTGCGTACTTAGAGCGTTGGCCAGACGGCTGTTAAAGACAGACCACTGAGGAACGGTCAACACTATATACAGCACTGCTTCCCAAACAATGGGTCGGGACCCATCTGTGGGTCGCGGACACATTTTTATGGGTCCCTTAACTTTTTGTTTCCTACATTTTTCTTTCATTGTTATGTTTTCAAAACACTTAAAAAAACATTCCTCCGAAAAATCTATGTTTTGCATGAATTAAAAGCAAATGTTATGATTTTCTTTATTTAATGAAGGAATAAAAGAAAAAAGAAATTCCAATAAAATTAGAACAAATATTTAAGAAGTATTTAACTTAAACGCCCAATGCATTCTCAATGGCAATAGCACAAACTTTGGCATGCTACTATAGTCCTACATCAGGGGTGCCCACACATTTATGATGAGATCTACTTTCAAAATGAAATGATCTACCCACTGAAAAAATAAGTGTACCATTGCTGAAAATAGTTTAAATATATAATGTACCTGGGGGGGCTTTGGAATAGGGAGGGGGGAGAAATTATGTATCAAAATATGCCCCCCCCGTATTTAACTTAAACGCCCAATGCATTCTCAATGGCAATAGCACAAACTTTGGCATGCTACTAGTCCTACAATACATATATGTAGGAGCATATAGGGGGAACTTCACAGAGGGAAATGTGTATGTGCCCAAACAGCACAGAATGCTGTTTATCCTGAGTGTGCTTCACATTTTGAGGGGTGCTAGCCCCTCCTATGTCCAGCTTTTAGTGAGTGTGTAAACACAAACGTTGCCACAAACATTAAATGCCACTTCTGCATCAAGTCAAGTGATCTTGGTACATAGAAATTGATTAATTGGCGATTCTGACTTTCAGTTGTACATACATTTTGTTTTTTATTGTATTGTTCCACTTTTTGCTTTGGCACTGTAAAGGTATATGTTTTCTCATGTCAATAAAGCCCTTTGAATTGTGTGTGTGTGTGTGTGTGTGTGTGTGTGTGTGTGTGTGTGTGTGTGTGTGTGTGTGTGTGCGTGCGTGCGTGCGTGCGTGCGTGCGTGCGTGCGTGCGTGCGTGCGTGCGTGCGTGCGTGCGTGCGTGCGTGCGTGCGTGCGTGCGTGCGTGCGTGCGTGTGTGCGTGCGTGTCAGGGGGAGGAACTGACCAGTTGGAATTATGGTCAGCCAGCGAGTCATTGAGTAAACACACAATGAGCAACAGGAGGAGGAAAAAAAAGAGCCAGCGGCTCCGGGGCCCTGAGAAAAGCAAGCCATTCTGCTGACAAAGAGCCGCTTAGAGGTGGATTGAGGGGAAGGAGAAAGAGGGGCTAAAGCACTTCTGGGCTCAGGGGGGGGAACTACACAGGGGGAGCAGAGATGGAATAAGCTAGCGAGCTCTCGAGGGTCCCGCCAAGCACCTGAATGGGAGCGCGGGGCGGAGGAGCAGAGGGGGGCATGTGGAAGGTGAATGGCCTGCTTTTCGCGACCAATTTGTTCTCTTTTCACCTCGTTCCCCACTGCCCCGGCACTGACAGATGTACAAAGACGAAGCGGCACTGGGGCCACTTATTCAAGTACACCCGCAAGCAGCTGTCACTTTTGTCGGACAAGTTAATCAAACACATGCCACCATACCTCCCTTTTAGTCGAGAGAGGGAGAGAGAGAGAGAGAGAGAGAGAGAGAGAGAGAGAGAGAGAGAGAGAGAGAGAGAGGGGGAGATGGAAAAGGAGAAAAGAGTTGATGATAGAACTGGAGAGAGAGCTCTGTACAAACGCTGACAGAGGATTATCTACCTGAAGAAACCAAGAGAAAACAGAATGCTCCTCTTGTCTTACTCGTCTCTCTCTTACTCTCTCTCTCGTATTATTAAGCTCTATCTGCTTAGAGAAGTCATAAGAAGACAGAGACTATAAGTGAACCTTTTTGGGATGTTTTAACAGTCCTACACAGTCAGTCATGTTTGCTGCCTATTTCAGGTGATGGACTTTAATTCATATATATATATATATATATATATATATATATATATATATATATAATATAATTATTTATTTAAATATTGAAAAATAAACAAGACGAGGCATTAATGCAATGGATTTGAGATGCTGTGTTTCTACAGGATTAAATGTTATTTTCTTTTCCAAAACAATTACAAGCTAATCTGAACGGATGGGTCCGAAACGAGTCTGGTCATGGATTTATAATGTTTGTCTTTAATATTATTAAAGATAGCGAGAATTGACAGAAATAAATAAAAGGGAAAGAAATGTATTTTAAATTGAAAATAAGATCGAAATGCTCAGAATTGAAATATCTCTATACCTGCTTCAATACACACTGCTGACTCATAAGTCACAATGCATGTTTTTTACTACTTTACCACGTTACCATGTAGAATAATTAAAAATGCCTCCACTTATATAATAGAAAGAAACTACTCGAACAGCTCATTTCACAACCGCTGCCGTTGTTATTGACACATTTCTGGTGTGGCGGGAGTTAAGTTTGCGTGTGTCCAAAGCTGAGTTGATTAAATTGTTCACTTGGTGCAGCAGTAACAGGGATGGAAAGGCAGTGGGGGGGGGGGGGGGGGGGGGAGGGGGGGGGTTCATGATCTGAGACAGCAAAGTGGTAAAGCGTCTCGGACAGTCAAGTGGTATGATGGCGTCTCTCTCTCTCTCTCTCTCTCTCTCTCTCATCAGTCTGCTGGCCTTCTCTCTCTCGCTCTCTCTCTCTCTCTCATCAGTCTGCTGGCCTTCTCTCTCTCTCTCTCTCTCTCTCTCTCGCTCTCTCTCTCTCTCTCATCAGTCTGCTGGCCTTCTCCTCATCATCACAGTAAAGCCCTGACTTGACCAAAGCACGACAGCATGAAAAACAACTGTTTAAAATCCATCAATCTCTCCAATCTCTCAATGTGACCCCTGCACTCTCACCCTCCTCCTCATACTGTAGCCGTCGGTGGTGGAACAAGTGCTCAGATTGCTTCTTACTCCAGTAGAAACAGCAATACGACAAAGTAGAAATACTGTTGCGAGTAAAAGAGCGGTCTCTTTTAAAAAAAGTCTAATATTCTGTACAAAAAAAATAAAAAATAGACTTACAGTACAAAGGTACTGCAAGTCTAGCTCAGAATGCGTCGCAATGTGACATGTTGCTTGTAGATGTCCGAAGCTGAAGTATAAAAAGAGGGCGTAACAGTATGTTTTGTAATAATCTAAATCTGCATAGTAACTAGTAACGTTTTTTATATAATAGTAGTGGAGTAAAAAGTACAATATTTGCCTCTCAGGTGTATAGTATAGTAAGTATATATAAGTAGACAATAAGTATAAAAATGTATAAAAATGTTAAAAGTAAAATGACCTGATTATTACCTACTTTTGAAGTACGGCACTTGAGTACACGTACCGAGTTACTTTCCGCCCGCGCCACCCCGCGCTGCCAACTGGTGGACGGCGGCCGCGCCTCCCCACGCTGCCAACTGGTGGACGGCGGCCGGCAGCAGCAGCAGCAGCAGCAGCAGCAACGGTGATTAAAAGGGCTTTAACTTTGGTCACACATAAGTGCAATCTCGCCGAAGGCTTTTGTCAATCTGATAACTACCCCAAGGTCAACGGAAATACTTCAAATCAATCAATGAGCTGCGCTCCTAATCCGCCCACCAGGCAAAGGCAGATTAAGTGTATAATTGACCCATGTAATCCCACGTATCTTCAACCCCAACTCCCCTGGGGGGTTGGGAGGGGGGGGGGAGGAGGGGAGGGGATGGGAGGGGCTGGTTGGCAGCTCCAACGCCGCTGGGCACCACCAGCAATCACCGAACAGAACATCATTATTGCTTTTGTCCTTCTTTCACTCTCCCACTCTCTTCTTCTCCCCCCTCCACCCACCCACCAACCCACCCACCCTTTGCTCTCTGGCTGGCACTGGTGGTGGTGGTGGTGGTGGTGGTGGTGGGTGCGTCTTGGGGCAGGCAGGAGGCCACTGCGGGGATATCATTGCGGGGCTGGATTTGTCTGAGGCTAAAGAGATGGCTTTTTTTAATCAATGATCTCCACAGGGCTGCTAAGCCCCCCCACCACTGACCCACACCACCACCACCACCCCCTCCCATGTCTGTCCGTGGTTAAGCACAGCTGTTTTAATCCGCATCGCTCTCCCTTCGCTCCGTCTTTCAAGAACCCAGCGAAGGGGGTGGATGGGTATAGGGCAGTGGTTTTCAACCCTTTTCATATCAAGGCCCATTATTTATTCAGCCTTTGAGCCACGGAACCACCATTTGATGACATTTAGCCTCTCAAACCCCATACTAAAGAATTTTGTTATTGTTGGATAAGATTTTGGTATTGATGTGGTACCATAGGAGAGATAACAGGCAAATGTGTGTGTGTGTGTGTGTGTGTGTGTGTGTGTGTGTGTGTGTGTGTGTGTGTGTGTGTGTGTGTGTGTGTGTGTGTGTGTGTGTGTGTGTGTGTGTGTGTGTGTGTGTGTGCGTGCGTGCGTGCGTGCGTGCGTGCGTGCGTGCGTGCATGCGTGCGTGCGTGTAACAAACAAGTAAACCAATTCCAGTGGTTGTTGTAAATAGTCAACTGTCCATTTATGTATTCCACTGCCAGCTCCAAAGCACAAACAACAGCCATACCATAAAATCCATCTGCACACGCAGTAAAATCATGAGTTTGAATTTAACCCTGGGAACGATTCCAGGTCCATTTTTACACTCTCAGAGTTAATGAGCTCAAAGGATTTGACTGTGTACAGATGGATGAGCGTTCTATGTAACATTAATCATTCTGGCTGAATATTGTGCGCACACACGTGCATGCGCGCACTCACATGTGCAGACACACACGCACACACATGCACGCACGCACGCACGCACGCACGCACACGCACACACGCACGCACGCACACACACACACACACACACACACACACACACACACACACACACACACACACACACACACACACACACACACACACACACACACACACACACACACTCACACTCACATACTGTAGGCTACCTGTCTTAGACAACAATTTTCACAAAAATAAAAGGATAATGCTAAAGAGATCATTTTTTGATTGGATTGTGGCTCAAGGATTGTGGCTAAAATGGCATAAAATAAATCCGATTTGAACTCGTGAAAAATAACACTTGGCGAGGAGAAAAACAGCCAGCAGAAGCACAGAGTCAAGAGCCCGTCCTGTGCTCCTAAGCATCCCTATCCTGGGCATGTTATAATAGCTGAACACGTTCAGATAAAATAGGCAGAAATGTAACAATAGTTGCCGATTTTGTGAGCTTGAAGACTGGCAATTTTCATCGAGGAGATTTGGTGTAGAGGGAAAAAAAGGTATAGTAATAGACCCCTGCGGGGTGACCCCACTCGATGTGATTCCGGATAAATTCAGTTATTACATCAATCTAAAACACCATCAGTCCTAAGACTGATGGTGTTTTAGATTGATATAGATGTGGTACAGAAACAGGTCAAATATCAGTGGAACATTTTCCAACATGCCCCTCCCACCCAGAAATCTATGCCACAACGCGCATTAACATGACTAAGACAGCGATTCATGTCTTAAGACGCCATTGTTTGTTTAACATTAGCGTTAGCTCACATATGGGCTGTCTGGGTGTCACAATAGACACATTTATCAGCGGCATAATCTTCTTATTGTGCCTGATATGAGAACGCAGGTCCAGGGAGAAAATGAATCTATGTCATAACCCCAATTAACTGCAAATGAACCTTGTATCTCACATCCCCGGGCCAAGTCCCACCCAAACATCACTCCATTGTAATGCCAAACCCTTCACCCAATTGTCCTCTGTGGCACATGGGATTACTGGGTTTTGGGATTACTTTGAGCAATAAGCAACGTGTCGGGTTGTAGCTATATTCCTTATGACGTTTGGAAATCCAGCAGTGGTGCAAAGTAACCAAATACATTTACTTAAATACTGTACTTATGCTGTACAATTTTGAGGTATTTGGACTCTATTTGAGTGTTTCTAATATCAAATACTTTTACAAAACATATACATCCAACAGCGTCAGCCCTTTCGGGCAGTTAAAAATAGCCGATCTACAAGCTCACTTGTCGATTGGCTATTTAAAACATTTTTGAAAACTTAAGATGTGACATTGTGCATAAAGAGTACTTTCACTTTTTGTAGTTGAAGTACATTTTGATGCCAATACTTTTGTACTTTAACTCAAGTCAAAATTGAAAATGTTGCCAACAAAACCTCATCCCAAATATCATCCGCCTGCCATGTTCCGTAGTGCTGGCGTCCTGGGGTCACCTCTCAAAGCTAAAGCACACAGAACTCTGGTGATTTATGCTCTATTCTTAGTTTATCCACCACCTATGACCTACTTATTATATCCAGTCACAGTGGGTTCATTCAATTCTATTCAGTTGTTACAAAGTAACACAGAAGTGTAATCGTTTTTACAATCAGCTATAATACAACCACAGATCTTCAGTTCCAAATTATAACCCCCGTTGACTGATTTCACCATGGTAATCTGGTCACCAAGCGTAACAGCTGTGCTCCAGCGAGTCACCAAAACATAATGAAATATGATGTGCTCAGACATCCAATGGTTTACAATGTAAACCAATCATGTAAACTTTACATGATTATTGTTATTGTACTTTTTGCTCCTCTTTTAGTTTTTGTTAAACTATTTGCAATGACATTTTGTTTTGATGTATAATAATGAGGATTTTGTAATGTTTAATAGCCGGTTGCGTTGCAGCCTCAGGGTGTGTGCATGGAGGTGAGCAGTGATAGAGTGTCGTCCAGGATACACGGCCCTGCTAGGAGATTCACAGAGGGACATTATTTGATGTGGAAATCTCACCACCTACTCCCCAACATGCTAAAACAGACTCCAGGTGCGAGATAAGTTCCATTTTGTTAAATGATGAATATGCCAGCCAGAAACATTTCAAGGAATGGAAAGAAAATCGAAGAGAAGCTCGAGAGAAAGGACGACCTTATGGGCGTGGCGAGCACTAAAGGCAAATACATGCTCCTTTCGAGGTTGGGGTTCAGAAAGGCTTTCCGAACTATAGTACAGAGTGTCTGGACATCTGGAGGTGTACGAGTTCTGGGAAAAACCTTCTGAGATCGCCCATCAGCATACTTTCTGAATTGACGTCTGGAGAAAAGCACGAAGACAAGTTTGAACGTCAGAAAGGAGCATGTACTGGCCTTTAGCCGCAAAATGAGAGAGAGAGAAAATATTTTACCAAGTGACTTGTTCAGAAAGATAAATGGCATGCAATATACAGGCCCCGCCTCCATGCTTCGTGAGCGACTGACTGCTAATCATGCTGCTAGCAGGTAGCAGCAGTGAAGTGTGACAGTGCTTAGACAGATAAAGACAAGAGAGGGGGGAGAGTGTGTGAGAGAGAGAGAGAGAGAGAGAGAGAGAGAGAGAGAGAGAGAGAGAGAGAGAGAGAGAGAGAGAGAGAGAGAGAGGAGAAAGGGTGTGAAGAAAAGCACATCAGAGCAGAGTTCCACAGTACAGCCAGAGACACTCGGTGGGGGGGCCACTAGTGGCGCCAGAGGCAGAGCAGATAGGGAGAGACAGGAGCAGCGGTCTGGAGCGCGCTCAGCACAGCAGACAGCGCTCTGCTTGAAGATGGCGGTGGCGAGGAGAAGGAGAAGGATATATCATGGCAAACAGTGGGTCAAGATGCAGTGACAAACACAAACATCCAGCAGAGAAAGGAGAGGACACCTCCTCCCCGTGTGGCTCTCTGTCAGGGCAGCAGGATGCAGCCTGGGCCTCACAGCCCCGTGCTCTGACACACACCATGCCACAGACACACATAAACACACACACACACACGCATATACACACAGTACACACACACACACACACACGCACACAGCATCCCCAAAAGCACACGAGACACGAGTGCCTTACTCACACACACAATCAGAGAGCTTGGCTGCAGAGGGGCAATAATAAAGTGACAGTCGGTAACATGGCGATTTCAGAGGATTACGTGACCTGGATCAAGTCACCGGTGATTAATTCCTTAAGACAGTGTTCGTGCTCTCTCTCTCTCTCTCTCTCTCTCTCTCTCTCTCTCTCTCTCTGAAACACTGGATATTACTCTCTGCTTGTCCTTATCCTCTTAAGCCCTCATTAGAATGTATGTTAGTTGGGGGGGGGGGGGGGGGGGGGGGGGCTCCTTGGTCTTTGGGTAAGATTTACATGACACACAAAATCTGTACATTAAGAACCTACCATCCATCTACCAAGAAGCTACCATTTCAACATAATAGTCAATATCATTGTAAGTAATTACAAGTTTGAATCACCATTAACCATCATATAGGCTAAATGAACTACTATAGGCTACCAACTACTGTACTTCAGTATGGGACTATATGCTGAAGAGTAACAAATACATTTCCATCATATGTTGTAGGTAGGGTTGTCCCGATCCGATCATGTGATCGGAAATCGCCGCCGATCACGTCATTTTCAAATGATCGGATCGGGACAAACGGATGCATTACCTTGTTGGTGCATGTGTGTGGTAGAGGCTGGGAATGTGATACTAGGGCCATGTTTTAAAGTTAGAGGTCTATCTTAACTCAACTGTTTGCTGAGTCACAAACAGAGAACACCGCCTGAGATAATCACTCGTTCAAGACTCGTCCACATTCCAAACAAACACGACGAGACAAAAGACACATGAGACACAAAGTAGCACATAGTGTCCAAACAAGAAGACCGCAGCGAGACAGCGACGTGAAAAGAGAGACCTGCGAGGCAGCTGTGCGGAGGATTTGAGAGCTCAAAGAAGCAGCAAGTGAGGGGAGCTAAAAAATGTGACTTATCCCACAAGCAGTTCTTGTTTTATCACATTTGAGGAAGGGCCAATCCTCCGGCTTCATTCAATGGGAGGCTCAGCAGTGAGGCTTATAGTCAGACACACCAGAGACCTCTCACTGCTGAGCATCCCTATAATGAGTGGAGGACACGCCATTAGGTTTACTTACATCAAATAACCTCTCTACGTACACCTCCTCATTGACCTTGTCCCGCAGCATGTCCTGGGAGTGGCGAACGAAGGTCACATAACCGTCTGCCACGTCCATCCCCGGTTTCTGCAAACGTCATGGGGGAAGAAAAAAGTATGTCAAAAAATAAAATAGAAAGAGGAGGCACTGCCGCTAATATAACACGATACAAACTTGACGGACACAAAATGTACATGCGCAATGTCTCGCAATTGTGAAAGGGTGCGAGCGATTGTGATAGTCAATTATTATGAACATTCAAGAGGCATTACTAAAGTGTCAGTTTTGTAATTTGCAGCTAGATGAAAGGTTATGCGGTTATCTCAGTATTTCATTTGCCAGGGCATGAAGACCTAAGGCTTTCTTTTTCAGTAGACTTTCTGTCACAGAGATTTTCACTTGACCACAAACCAAGTGACACAAACTTGGCAAGTGCAAACTGAACACGGACAGAGGTGTTGGAGTTGGAAGGCAGCACTCTGCTGGGTTTGAAAGGAAGGGCAGACTGTCAAGACCATTGTAACATCTTTACATATCCTTCCCCCCTGTATTCTTTGCAGTCTTTTGGCACGTGTCTCACTGGTACATACAAGCTCATCTCGTAGTTTCATTGTGCAAAGGTCATGGATAGTATGTGCTATATGGTACTTGCTTGGTAACCTTCTTGGTATCACCTCCATAGAGGTCTTCAGGGCACATGTCTTTCTACATGCCCTGGCTGAAGAAGGCCATAAAGGCAGAAAGATGTTGTCTTTTTATTGTTCAAAGATGATCTGTATATCTGGCCATCTCCTTTTTCCCTCTACATCAAACCACTCCAAAGAAAATAGCTGATCTGCCAAGCTTGTAGATCTACTATATTTGCAGAATATTTGCCTATTCATGATAAATGTTCACCTAATATGACATGCCCAGAATAGGGGGGGGGGGGGGGGGGTGTACAATTAGCGTACAATCAGCTGGGTAGGAGACTGATGTTGATGGGACAAACGTGTTGGCAGCAAAGTACTCAGATGTTATTATATGAAGTATAATAATTTGAAGTGTTATTTGAAGTTAAATTCAACGCACTCACAACAGTGTCTGCTTTTGTTATTATTGAAGTAATACATATTGTAATATTCAACCCACGGTGTCAGATTTATTTCGCGCAAGTTGAAGTGAAGTCAATAATTGCAGATTATATACCCTTGAATCTTCGCAAAATGTGCAATAGTCATCTTGAATTCTTCAATGAAATGAAACATTGCAAACTGTTAATGATCTATTTAGCTATATAATATGTTGATCAATCGATAACTGCTTGTATTGTTTGCTTGTCTGCTTGTTAAAGTAGGGGGTTGAACAAAGCTCTCGTTCTCAAAACGTTGGTTGATATTTCTTTCATTCTATATGAATGCAAATTTGATCAACATTGACATTTTATTTCCATGCAGGTTTGGGAGTGGACAAAAAACAAAAACACCTTCGCCACCTTGATATCTAACTTTGAAAGCCCAGACAGCAATATTGAGGCATTTCTACAGTGTAAATTGGGATCCCACGTGCACGCACGCACGCGCACACACACACACACACACAAACACACACACACACACACACACACACACACACACACACACACACACACACACACACACACACACACACACACACACACACACACACACACACACACACACAGACAGACAGACAGACAGACAGACAGACAGACAGACAGACAGACAGACAGACAGACAGACAGACAGACAGACAGACAGACAGACAGACAGACAGACAGACAGACAGACAGACAGACAGACAGACAGACAGACAGACAGACAGACAGACAGACAGACAGACACACACACACACACACGCACGCACACACACACACAGAGACAAAGGTAACTCTCACTTACAGGTACGTCCACGTACTTTGAGGCAGCTTTCACCTTGAGTTAGAGAAGATTGGGTGAAAAAGAACAGAGTTAGGTCTTCAGTTGCAGGAGAACAGAGTTAGGTCTTCAGTTAGTTGCAGGAGAAAAGAGTTGGGTCTTCAGTTAGTTGCAGGAGAAAATAGTTAGGTCTTCAGTTGCAGGAGAACAGAGTTAGGTCTTCAGTTAGTTGCAGGCGCCACTTTTCACAACAAAAGCTACACAGTGAGAGTAAGCCTGCTCTCTACTGTACATCCTGCTGACCTGAAATGGCACAGCAGAGCCTCACGTGGAGCTGACTAAAACCACAGCAGAGCCTCATGTGGAGCTGACTAAAACCGTAAAATGTGCACTCACGTATTAACCCATTCAGGCCTGACGTCGAAATAAAATAAAAAAGTTTTCTAAATCATGACAATTTTCAGAAAGATTTGAGGCACATTTTAACGATTTTTCAAAAATAGCAGATCTACAAGTTCATAGCGCGCCACTCGGTGGCGCGCTATGAGCTTGTAGATCTGCTATTTTTCAATAGCTAAATTATAACAATGTTTAAAACACCAAAAGGGGTTCCCGCCCCAAAATGGGTTAATGGTTAATGTGGTTAAACGCTAACGTGACATGGATGCGTTCCAGGTCTCAATGGATTAAGCTATTTGTATTTGGTGCTGAGTAGGGCTGTCACGATTACAAATTGAAGTAACTGTAACACAAATTTAATTGTGTTTTTTGTGTTTTTAGCTTACACTTTCGTGACGTGTTGCAAGCTTGTAGATCTGCAATTTCGGCTATTTAAAAAATATATATGGTCATTTTTCAACATGGAAACAATAATTGCAATTATCTCACATAATTGCGATAAGGCGAACTGACAGGCCGTATTTCTGAGGGAGACGGAGCTAATCTGAGTGGAACACAAACGACACTAAAGAGAGACAGAAGAGCGTCTTACTGTGAAGGACAGGAAGGAGGAGAACAGCGTGCCCTCGTCGTATCTGGACAGCTTGGCCAGGACGCTCTCTAGGATGACAACAAACTGACCAGAGGTGGACAACATGAGAAAGGCAGCATCCTCAACGTGAGTCACATTCAGTTCCAAAGATATTCTTTGGTCAAACCACACATTGAATCAATGGAGCTGAAGTGGTTAATTCATAATGTATTTTGTTAAGTCCCAACATGTATCTTTTGGGACTTGAGCTACAATACGTACTTAACATAGAATCATACATAACTACATAACTACAATACGTACTTAACATAGAATCATACATAACTACATAACTACAATACGTACTTAACATAGAAAGGTAGGGGGGGTTTCTAAAAGGCCACTTCACCCCTTTTGCAACCAGATCAGATAATGATGTTTGGGAGACAAGAAACTCTTTCCTGGGTTTTTTTTATGTGGGTAATATGTGTTTTTAGATATGTTAGTATTTTAAAGTGCCAGTGATGTCATGGACACTGCATGGTCTCACTTCCTTCCTGGACTACAATTCCCATAATGCTTTGGTGCACTGCTCCTCCTTGTGGATAGGGGGAGGGCTGTCTTACTGAGACAACATGTAGTCCATGAAGTAAGTGAGACCAGTGTCCATGACATCATGGAGCCCATGGACACTTTGAAATACTAAAATATCTAAAAACACATAATACACATTAAAAAACCCCAGGAACGTGTTTCTTGTCTCCCAAACATCATTAAAATAAGATCTGGTTGCAAAAGGGGTGAAGTGGCCCTTTAAATGCAATCATGCAAATCTTCAATAAACATCTCAGAGGAGTCAGATTAATTTTTTTAATGGTTTACCTTTGCTACAAGTAGGGTTATCATCTCTTTGACTGTCTCTTCAATGAGATTGTCAATCTGCGAATGGTACTGTCTCTGGAAATACAAACAGGTAAGTAAGTAAGTAAGTAAGTAAGTAAGTAAGTAAGTAAGTAAGTAAGTAACCCTTGAAAACGAGATGGTTCATCTCAAGGGATTGTTCCTAATAAAGAACAGACAGCTTCAAGCAATTATTGCTAGTGCGGGCAGGTGACAGTGGGTCAACACACACATGGAAAAAGCTTTATCTCTATGGCCTCACTCAGACCTTTACAGCGTTGTATGAATGTTGTGAGTGTCATGGCCGCCCCAATGCATTTCCAATGGAGGTCACATGGTCTGTTGTATGGCTTTCAGCTGTGTTTCGACTGCCCCCTCCCCCTCACACAACACAAATGTTGTGTCAAACCATGTGACCTCCATTGGAAATGCATTGGGGCGGCCATGACACTACACAACATTCATCCAACAAGCATACAGCAATGCAGTAAAGGTCTGAGTGAGGCCTAACTCTCTCTCTCTGTGATGTGCTGGTTCACAGCATGCTGGCATGGCGCTGTCCATCACTGTGGTGCTGAAACCCTCACCAATCCATGCATGTAAACTAGATCAATTTTAATGTCCAGTGCAGGGCGGTCACAACAGTGAAAGTGAGTACGGTAACGGTTTCTCTCACGTACACAATATTGCAAAGGATAAGAAAGAAAAAGGTTAATTGCCGAATGAATTGCTGCTGAGCACAACTTGGCCTGTACTGCAACGGGAATACATTAGTCTGGAAACCAAACCATATCTGCTATAGCTATGAAAATAAATAGCTGGGGGCGATATTAGTCTGGCCATGCCAGGCTAGGAACACATACTAAAGGCGGTGTGTGTATGTGTATGTGTATGTGTATGTGTATGTGTATGTGTGTGCGTGTGTGTGTGTGTGTGTGTGTGTGTGTGTGTGTGTGTGTGTGTGCGTGCGTGCGTGCGTGCGTGCGTGCGTGCGTGCGTGCGTGCGTGCGTGCGTGCGTGCGTGCGTGCGTGCGTGCGTGCGTGCGTGCGTGGTGACATCAGAGGCTATGCGGCATCAAGCTCGTATTACAGTATAACAGGAATAAGATAATAGGAATGAGTATTAGGGTCTTCTATAGATAACAGGAGTGAGTATTGGGGTCTTCTATAGATAACAGGAATGAGTATTGGGGTCTTCTATAGATAACAGGAATGAGTATTGGGGTCTTCTATAGATAACAGGAATGAGTATTAGGGTCTTCTATAGATAACAGGAATGAGTATTGGGGTCTTCTATAGATAACAGGAATGAGTAGTGGGGTCTTCTATAGATAACAGGAATGAGTATTGGGGTCTTCTATGTCATTTGAACGTTAGGAAATGGGAGGTTAGGAAGTGAACAGGCAACCACATGGTGGTTAAATGCAAATTAGTTTGAAATAATTATATTCCCTCAAAAGGCTGAAATGCTAGTTGCTGCAGCATGCCTTAGACTGCCAACATACAGACAGCTAGCAAGAAAGCACAGTCTACCCTATTGATTTGTCAAAGACGCATACAAATCTGTACCCCTCCCGCCCCTGGGGGCCTCCGATCATAACTGTGTGCACCTTTTCCCTGTTTACCGCACTGCTCTAAAACGTGGTAAAGTGCAGAGCATCCGCATTAAGAACTGGAATGATAACAACGCTTGTGAGACCCTCCGGGGCCTCCTTGAGGACACAGACTGGGACATGTTCTCTGAGTCCTCCGCCGACATCAATGAACTGACGGATGTTGTTATGGAAATGAATGGACACCTTCAGTGTGGACCCATGTCTGGTAGGCTGGATCCTCGACTTTCTAACCAACAAATCTCAATGTGTAAGGGTGAATGACAAAGTGTCTAGCCTTCTGCCCACCTCCTCTGGTTCGCCACAGGGCTGTGTTCTTTCTGCGTTTTTGTTTATTTTATACACTGATGACTGTCGCAGTAATCACGACAACCGCTTCATCATAAAGTACGCGGATGACTCAGTCATTGTCAGCCTTCTCGGCAATGACGAGGTCGGGCATGGCCAGGTCACAGAGGACTTCTTGTCCTGCTGCAATGATGCGTTCCTTGAATTAAACATCTCAAAAACAAAAGAGCTCTGTATTGACTTCAGACGTGGTCCCCATCCCACCCAGAACACCGACATCTGTGGCCAGCCAGTGGAAATCGTGCCCAGCTATAAATACCTGGGCACGATTATTGACAGCAAACTGAAATTCGATGTAAACACCGACATGCTGTGTAAGAAGGGCCAGCAATGACTTTTTTGCCTAAGGAAACTAGCCAGGTTTAATGTCGACAGAGACCTGATGAAACTGTTTTACAGTGCCTATGTACATTCTATTATCTCCTTTTCTATCATCTGTTGGTATGGCAACCTCGCCATTAAAGAGAAAAATTATCTTAGAAGTATTGTGAAAACTGCCTCCAAAATTACCGGCATTCAGTTGGAGAGCCTCGATCCTTTTTACAATAGACAGCTGCTCATGAAGGCCAGGGCCATTCGGCAGGATAATGCCCACCCACTCGAGTCAGAGTACAGGCTGTTGCCATCGGGCCGTCGTCTGGGTGCCCCCGTTATCAAAAACAACAGATATAAGCACTCCTTTGTCCCTGCCTCGATTCGTGCAGTCAATGCTGCCAGTAATCATGTAATGTGATGACGATGATGCTGAAATATGCACTTTATGCGGCACTTTATATATTATATCTTATATCTTAAGCACTTTTTTGCTTTCTTTTTTTATCTCTTATTCTTCTACCTGCAATAGATGCGACCAGACCTCTGTTTATGCCATGGTGTCTCTTGTCTGTTGTTGTCCTGTATTGTTTTGTATTGTTTGTATGTCGGAAACCACTACTGTTGCTGTAAACACAATTGCCCTTCTGGGACATTAATAAAGACCTTGAACCTTGATTTATGAATAGATTATGCTTTAAATCAGTGGTTTTCAACCAGTGGTCCTTGAGAGGGTTCCAGATGGTCCCCATGCAGCTAAATGATGGACCCTTATTAGATTGTTGGACCCTTATTAGATCGACTCTAGTTTGACTCTTGAGTGTAAAATGAAACCTAAATGCTTTCAATTAATTCATTCTGTTTGATTAAATGGCTTCAGTCTCAACGTTCCGCAATTGATAGTCTTGGGAGATCTTGCTAATGGGCTAGTCTGTTGTAAACTTTAATAAGTGGAATACTAAGCTGTATTCAATTTGTTTCACTCAGGCATGTAGCACCAACAGCAAAGTGAAGGAAGGAGGACTATATGGGCTAATTAATTAAACTTTGGTAATTGGTATCAATCTCAAGACAGCAAATATGTGAACTCACACTTCTACTCCACATATATTCAAACTAATCTACACATATGCTACTGAAATCCAAACAATTCCAGTTCAGGGAGCAGGGGAGGAATAAATGCACACTAATTATACATATGGGACAGGGGTTGAGATTTCAATAGAATTGTTAGCCACACTTACCCAGTCTCTAACAAACTTTCACAAGACAGTGAAAAAAAAGGAAAAAAAAGAAGGAAAAATAAACGAAGCAACAAAAAGATAAAAGATAGAGGAGACATGATAATGATATAGACATTGAAATACTGAAGAGACCCAAGAGGCAACAAGATGAACGAAAAGAAAGAAAGAAAGAAAGAAAGAAAGAAAGAAAGAAAGAAAGAAAGAGACAGAAAGCTGCTAATCGAACAGTTATCATTATCTCTTGAGGAAACAATAGGAGAAAATACAGTATTTTAACATTTAGTCAGCGTCTTCAAGGTATACCATAAATCAAATATGTAATACTATGAAATAAAACTTCAGACTTAAATGAAGTGGGATTTGACTGTGTTGGCAGTGCAGTGTGTCACTGTGGAGGCAAGTGTCTTAACTAACTATGCACGTCGCTGGTGAAAGGGCCAGACAGACATGGTGTGGAAGGATGTGTCGTACCTCCTGACCCAGTTCCATGGCACAGAGCTTGGCAGACTGAGCCTTGGCGTCCACCATGACGTTGAACATGGTACAGATCGACTGCGGCACGCGGAAGTCCGTCGCCCGGCTACTCTTCTGAAGCTTGGCCTCGAATGCCAGCCGCGTACTGCAGACCAGGAGACGGGAGGAAGGCAATGGTGGAAAAAGTACTCACATTTAATACTGCAATAGAGGTTATGCGCATACATACAGTGAATGGAAAATCCAGTGGCAAAGTGAGTTTAACGTTGTTTAACGTCGTTTAATGCAATCAGATAGGACTTTTCTGTATCGATGTATTTGTCAAGGCTAGAAAGTAGTTTGCCACTCAGTAGGCGTTCTCGCATAACTTCTGGGTATGATGATGATGCCACGCACATACCCTCTATATAGAAATACTCCGTTACAAGTAAAAATCCAGAATTCAAAATGTACTTGAGTAAAAGTATAAAGAATTGGCATCAACATTCTAATTAAAGTGCCAAAAGTACAAAGCTTTCAAATGTATACAAATCTTTTGAAAATAGCAGATCTGCAAGCTCACAGTGCGTTGCATCGTAACGCGTTGTGTACTTAAGTACAGTACAGTGCTCTAGTTAATATTATCAGCAGGGGGTCATCGATATGTCCGTATACACAGACAAAATGTCGCCGTGGTTATCAGTAGGCTGTTGTGTTTCTCCAACTGAGCCATCACGGCTCAGTTGGAGAAACACAACAATCTTACTTTGTTGTATTTTATTCCCTTTTATTCCCATGTTTATGTAATATTTGGTGTTTGTGTGATACTGGCTTTCATTTGTCGTGACTACACTATTTAACCCATTTTGGCCTGACGTCGGAATTTAAAAAATGTTTAGAATTTTTTTTTCTCTAAATCATGACAGTTTTCTGGAATACCCATGTTTCTATATCTGTGGTGCTCAATATTTCATGTCAAGGACCCCAAAGATCATATTTAATAGGCCACCGACCCTGGAGCTACATATCTGAAAATATGTAGCTCCAGGGACCTCCCCAGAAGCAAAGATATGAGTTAAAAACTTTGGCTCTGAAAGAATATATATTCAAAGATTTGCGCCACATTTTCACGATTTTTCAAAAATAGCAGACCTACAAGCTCGTAGCGCGGCACTCGGTGCCTCGCTATGAGCTTGTAGATCTGCTATTTTTAAATAGCTAAAGTATAACATATAGTAATGCTTAAAACACCAAAAGGGGTTCCCGCCCAGAATGGGTTAAAACATCCAGTGTTAGTATCAGTATTAGTGTAGTATCCTACCGTTTGACACAGGACTCGATCATGTCACTGGACAGCAGTTTGAGTCGCGTCTCCAGGTGTTTGCCAAACTCCTCCTCGGGCCAGTGGAGATCTCGGATGAAGGTTTGGAGAGCGTCCAGCTTCCAGAACAGGTCCTCCGATGTCCCCGAGCCATTACTGGAGGGGCCAGAGCGCAATGGTCAGATTCACATTAGATGAGAAGAGTCCCAAACGAGGGAGGAATCACGGTTGGAAAAGAGACAATGAGGAATGAGTCTAGGTCTGAGGATGGAATATTAGGGATTAGTAGTATTAGCCACTTTCTGAACGACCCAAAAAAAAAACCCCCATCGAAGTCAGTGGTTCTGAATTTTTTAATTTTATTTCAAGGAACCCCATAACAAATGGAAGTTGGAACCAAATGGTTATATAGGGGTCCATTTGTACACTCTCAGAGTTACAGACCTGTACCATCAGTTATCCTGATGGTCCTTGGATCCCACTTTGAGAACCATCTGTTCTAAATGATTTACAGCATTCAGCTTCATTGACCTCAGTTTGTTATGGTTATGGTTAAACCATGAATTATGGCTTGGAAATGTGTTATAATATGTTAGTCAGTCCAAGGTAAATAAGCAAGCACAGGCCCATGCATGCTCTATAATGACAATTAATAAACTCTGGGACATGCACAAGAACAGAACTCTTAACATGGGACTCGGATATTGTTTCACTGCAATCAGAAATTCAATGTTTGTGTGTGTGAGTGTGTGAGATTAGATACAGAGATAATATGTATGTATAGAAAGGAATAATTGGGCATTCAAGGAGCAAACAAACTAAGAGATTAAACTCATTTTGTGACATATAAGTGTGCTTAAAGTATGTCTTATTAAAAAAAGAAGGGAATAAGAAGGAACAGATAGAGAAGGAACAACAGACCGATGGTTAATCTAATTTCATCTCAATAAACTGGCATTGTGAACCGTGCTCACGTGTGGAAGATGCCTAAATTGGGTTAATACTGTGTGGGGTGGATTACTTGAAGTAGTTTGTACCCCATTCCCCATTGACTTATCAAGTCGCATACACCCCTATAGGAGCTACCGTTACCCCACCATCTACAGCCACAGTCCAGGGAACTGGTTCTCAATGTGCGGACTTGGGAGCCCCAGGGGTCCTTGAGTGGTTCCCAGCTAAATCTGTAGTTAGGAATAATGGATAATAGCTTCCTGTCACAACTCTTGCGAGGCATAGTTACAGACTCCCAGTAGCATTCAAAGATTTTGGAAAAATTGCCTGGCTTGAGAGACCAGGGTGTCAAGAGATAGAAATCATATCAAACCGGCAGTCCTTGAAAATAAATAGGTTGAGAGTCACTGGTTCAGGCCAACAAACTCCCTCCACGCCAGAATCACCGAACCCCAGTACCAATCTGCCCCTTTCACAGACTACTAGTGACTCATTGGAGGGAGGGCAGGGTAAGGAGGGTGCATGGAAAGATACAAATTCATAACATAGGCCTACAGTAAGGTCAATATGAGAAAATGCAGATTTGATGTCAGATCGTTACTAGGTCAATATAAACTTTCGATCTCGATCTCCGTTCATGAGAAATGTCTTTGGTTTGTATTTGTCATTTTCGAAATACTTTCAGAGTTATGAATTTACAACTTTCCACTCAAACACGTGCAGAAAGAGAAAAATGGATGGTTGTCACAAGGCCCTCCATTTTTTTCAAACTATACCTATAACTATACCTAGTCTATCCACACGTGACACGCCCCATAGTCGCATTGGCATGAACATGGTTTCAGGTAGTGTTGATTTCGTTGACTAAAACTATGACTATGACGCTTTTCACAGAGGAAAACGGAATAAAAACGAAATACAAACTTAGCCATGATGACTAAAACTAAGAGTAAATATATTGACAATTTTGTCAGCAAATAAAAACTAGGGAGGGACTAGTGGAGAAGAGATCCAGTAGAACTAAAAGACAAGTCACTTTATGTTTGGTTGCATGCTGAAAATAGCAGATTTACAAGATCTGCAATTTTAGCAAGTGTAAAATCAACCATTGCGACTCCATCAGGGCCCGCCCAAATACATTTTAGTCGACTAAATCAATTGTAGATTTGAATAGTCGACAAAAATCTTATGATATTGAATTGACTAAAAACACTAAAACATTCCAGGTGACTAAAATATGACTAAAACTAAATGAATATTATCCAAAAGGCTATGACCAAAATATAAATCGAAATTTGCTGTCAAAAACAACCCCAATTTCAGGTTGGTGCACAGGAAGGAAAGCCCGGATAACACCAAAAGAGTGACAGATCCATAGCACACGGGTCTCCGATAATCTCATATCCCTTCAGTGCCTGCATTGGGCTTTGAGTGAGTTTGGCTCACGAACAAGATCACCTGAACTTGGGAAACGTCGTTCCAAATTAAAAGGGTCTAAAACATTGCCATCGGCATTCTCTCTTTGACGGGGAACTGAATTAATTACAAAAGTGGAATGTGACAGTGGAATTGCAGCTCTCATCGTGTTTTTACCCTGACAAATGGGTAGAGATACCATATTGGCTGCTTAAACACAAGGTCCCAGGCAAGGGAGTTGGAATCCTGAGCTGTCACAACAGGGTGGCAACTCAGGGAAGGTACGGTTTTGACGCCTTTTTACCCTGTTGCTAGTGCAGGCAATGTTTCACTTCACGTTTGGAACGTGGGATGTATAATGTGTCAACAGGGTGAGCACAGGGTGGTGTTTAATTACCATGCCTAAACATAACTCGATTATGACTTTTGCACTCACTTACTCAACTATATGCTTGCTTACACAACTAGAACAAACCTCTCAAAGGAGTACTCGATCTGGTTCCTACTCAGTACAGGCCAGGGTGTTAATTTAGGATCACAGTTGGTACTGTACCATGTTCATGCCAAGGACATGTAGCGCATGTCTCAGGCTCTGCAAGACCAATACACACTCTGAGTCATAAATAGCAGACATCCAGTTGGGCGCAGAGAAGCTGGGCATTTGTGGAAAGTTAACACTTGGCACTGCTAGATTTGGTACTTTGGGCATTTGGAGGTTGACAATTTGCAGATTACTTGATATGCTCCTGTGGAGAGGAAACAGAAAAATGGCAAAAAGAGAGTACTATGACAAAAGTAACACACACGGATTGGAAGAAGCAATGTGGCCAGAGGCCCCGCCGAACTAAAACGAATGGCTCTTTTCGACTATGAAGGGTAACTCAAAACCTTCTGTAACGTTCAAGTTATGGGATTTTTCTTTGTTTGTTTATGACGCGCTGTTAGCTTGTGGGTTCCCAGAACTCAGGGTTACCACTACCTCCTGAGAAGGGCCCAAATTAGGTCCAGAGAAAACTGAGCCGTAGAGTATGGAAACAAATCCAGAACCTACCTAACATACGTTAGATGGCGCGGCACAGTTCACTTGGTTCTTGTAGTCGAAAGGAGCCATCAATTGCAAAATATTAGTTAACAGAATTTGTAACGTCAGCTAAATTAAGATTAATTAAATGAAGTGAATATATCAACTCAGGTGGTGAAAATGTTACATTTGATTGTCCTGACAGATCTTTAACAGCAGGAACATTACTGTGAATGAGCTCTGTCGGCCTATAGCTGAACATTTGGCAAATGATTTGTCTATCACCGTTTTTGCAGGAGAACTAGCTGTATGAAGAAAAATATGGGAGGGAGATATCAGCAAGTACAAACATGCAATTATTGGTTAAACAGGATGTGGTCCCTTCCAGGTGTGCTGATAAATGATGTCCTGTCAGACAATTCTGTGTAATTATTTTAAAAAGTTTAAAAGTTGTTTTTTTCAACACACGTATGTTGTTGCATTAATTAACAACACTGAAGTGAGATTAATTGCTCGGTGTAGTTAGAGAATAAATACATCTCGAATGAATACATGAATCATCATTGTGTAAAGAAATGTGACTTTGCACTTGAGAGGGACTCCAAATGAAGAAGACGTGTGTCAGATAACACAGTGGTCCCCAAACCTTCTCCAAATGAAGAAGACGTGTGTCAGATAACACAGTGGTTCCAAAACCTTCTCCAAATGAAGAAGACGTGTGTCAGATAACACAATGGTTCCCAAACCTTCTCCAAATGAAGAAGACGTGTGTCAGATAACACAATGGTTCCCAAACCTTCTCCAAATGAAGAAGACGTGTGTCAGATAACACAATGGTTCCCAAACCTTCTCCAAATGAAGAAGACGTGTGTCAGATAACACAGTGGTTCCCAAACCTTTCAGGTCGAAACCCAAGAGAGAGATTAGACGTTCGTATCGGGACGCATACTAGTGAAAATTACCGATCTACAAGCGCACAACGCGCACAACAACAGCTCACAAAGCGCTGCGTTGCGAGCTTGTAGAAATGGGATTTTTACTTGAGTCGTGAGTGACCCATCGTGACTCATCTTTTTCTCTCCAGACAAATGGAAGAAAATCCAGGACTTTCTTAAACTGGACAATCTGGTCTCTATAGAGTCATTTAACACTTTGACGCCATACCCCGCGTTCCCCACATTTTAATCAAATATCCAACGCTGCCGACATTGTTTTATTACCTTTGGAGCATACGCTGAAGTATTTGCAGCTTTCAACCACGAAAATCCGGTAAAAAATGGTCCGTCGTCTTGTTATGATCAGACGCAGCGGCCATGACAATGCGAAACGAAACCACAGTGCAGAGCAAGTTGTAGTCCAAACAAACCTCAATTTCCCAGAAGCCCTCGCAGCCCAGATGATGAATTGATTTCCGATTTCGTCATCATAACGCGACTGCCTCGTCATCAGGTCCCGGATAAATGCGCTGTTTGTTTGAGAATTAAACGCATTAAACAAATAGCGGGAATAGCGTATTATGCAGCGTCCTTGCAAAAGAGAGCATGCTCTCAATGGTCTTCCCTGATTAAATAAAGGTAAAAAACAAAACAAAAAACAAAACACTGTTTGGGAAACGGTCAGATAACGTGCACTCACTTGACAGGCTCCCAGGATTCCCTTTCGAAGCCCCTGTGGATGGACTGAGCGATGGAGGACTCCATCAGGTCCACGTAGCGCACCACCAAGGGAGCGTACAGATCCTGGAGGTGCTTATGGAACTTCCCATTGCACAGGTTATCTGAGAGCACAAACAGCGACACAGCAACACAGGACATGATGATCTCAGTGTTGATAAATTAAGTTATAGCGGTCCAATTGTTTGCAATGCATGTTAATGTCTAATAGTAAATATAGTCTGCATTTCTATAGTTCCCTTATCCAAAGTGAGTTACAATGTGTGTTGAATTCGCAGTTTGAACGCACACGTGCACCAATAAACACATACTCACGCACTAGCACTAGCACTCAATGGGAGCATTTAGGGCAGGGGTGGGCAACTGGCGGCCCGGGGGCCACATGCGGCCCCCACCTTCACTTAATGTGGCCCTCAGGTTAATGTCAGGATACTGATATAATATTGGTTTCAGCTGTTTACAATTCCACAACATGCAAACATGACCCGCTTTAATTACTTCAGTCTAAATTAGTAGATTGCTCAACACAAGTATAATTAAAAGGCATTTGAAATTACATAAAAATGTTAATTTTCAGGATTCCAATTCAAAAATAGTAAAAAATAATTCAACATTTCAATTCGAATATAGCAAAAATAGCCGATCTACAAGCTCAAAACGCGTCGCGCTGCGACGCGTTTTGAGCTTGTAGATCGGCTATTTTTGCGACGACAGTAATATATGGCCCTAGGGAGTGAGTGTGGAAATATAGTGGCCCTCTCCATCGTCAAAGTTGCCCACCCCTGCTTTAGGGGTTCAGTGTCAATTGCTCAAGAACACATGCCACTTGCCACTTGTCACATGACCACTTAGCCAGATATTATCCCGCTTGTTACATGGCTACCTAACACACATTAATACATTTACCCAAAACACAACAAAAAAAGTATTCCATAAGTTCGCGATGGCTGCGTCTGCCCCGCTGCAGGGCTGGAGCACTGTCGGAAAACAAGGAAGTGAGTTGATCAAATAGAACCCATTTTCGGGTTGTCTATTTCTCGTTCAAATGTTTTCAAAAACATTTTTGAGAGCAATGTTTAGCTAAATGACATTGTGTGTCACAGTGCGTGTGTGTGTGGTTACATGGCTGTCATGTTGGAAACAGCAGTAAATCAACGGGCCCAGCAGGTGCTCAGAGGGTTTGATTAGGCAGTCTGTTATCAAGAAATAACATGCCGCTGAATTCAGCGATTGACCAATCAGAATCAAGCATTCAACCAAGCCATGTAATAAATATATATCCTGTAAATCTGATAATTAAGGCCATTATCAATCATGGAGTGTTTCTGAATAGCAGTCATGGTCTACTCTGTGTGGCTCCCAACTGGTAAAAAGGCAACACTGACAAGACCACAGGAGTTAAAATGGACGCCAGTGTGTGCTAATGTGATGCCTCACGGCTCCACGCGCCATGTGCGTCTGCTTTTATCCTTTTCTTCCTTTGAGCACTCTCTCTCTCTCTCTCTCTCTCTCTCTCTCTCTCTCTCTCTCTCTCTCTCTCTCTCTCTCTCTCTCTCTCTCTCTCTCTCTCTCTCTCCATCTATCTCTCTCTCCCTCTCTCTCTGGCATAGGAGTCAAGGTCAATGATACACAGTAGGTGCTATGTTTGTTGTGGCCCTTGATTGCCAACATCCCTCAATTAGCCACTTGAGTGGCTGCTGTCCACTTGGATGTGTGTGTCCGGCAGTGTGGACGCAGGGCTCGCCGCGCTACCCGGCAGAGACTGCCGCGGTCCTCATTAGCTCCTCCAATGACGTCCCACTTTGTCGAGCTGTCTAGAGCTAAGGCTATTTACTGCCACATATAACTGCAGCGCCGTGCCGAGACAGAATAGATGACCTTCTGCGAGAACATGCCCTCGTGATATGGGTTTAACCCAGTGGTGGAAAAAGTACTCAATTCGTTTCACTTCAGTAAAAATGCCAATGCTGCAATGTAGAACTGCTCCCGTTACAAGTAAAAGTCTGGAATTAAAAATCTACTTGAGTAAAAGTACAAAAGTATTGGCATCAAAATGTACTTAAAGTACCAAAAGTATAAAGTACTCACTATATGCAGAATGTCCTATTTCATGTTTTGAAATGTATACAAATATTTTGAAAATAGCAGTTCTACAAGCTCACAATGTGTCGCATTGCATTGTCACTATGCAGGCCAGTGAAGCAAAATCGCATCCTATTACATTATGTTAACTATTAAGCATAACAAAAATAAAAAACATTTCCTAAGTTAATATGAATGGTTAAGTGCTAAAAATGCCAAACTCTATTTTATCTACTTTACCATGAGCTGTTGTAGCTATGTCCACTACTATGCACTTAATCTGCGGCCTTTGTCCCTCACATATGGCTGTACCACAGAATCGAACAGTGGCCAATTTGCAATGTGGCTCTAACTAGCAAACATAACAAGCTATTTGGCGTCCGTCGCGTTCAGCCGGTGAATGAGAGGACAGCACTCTGTCTTCTCCTTGACTCCCAGATGACAAGTTAAAAAAGGGAAGCATTCCCTGGGGACAATTAGTGCCCTCCGTCGGTATACGCTGACGCCAGTGAAGTGGATCCCTTTGCAGGCCTGAGCTCTCCTGAGGCAGCCGCGCAGTTCATTAGAGAGATGGCTGGCCGGCGGTAACCACAGCGAAAGCTGCTCCATTGTGTTTCGTGAATCGCCCGTGGCATCTTTTCACACAGACACAGTTGTACAAATGTGCGAAGGCTTTGGGGACGAAGCAAAGAGAAAAAAAGAAGCACTGGACGACACGTTACACACCTGCCGCATATAGTGCATCGTTTTGAGGTTGTACATTTCTATTCTAGATAAATTAGAGCTTAATATGACCGTCTTCTGTCGAAAATTGTGATTTTGGCATCGCAATTTGTAAATGCGCAGTTAATGTTTCTCAAATTATATTATTAACTGGAAACTAAATTATTGGCAAATAAACTAAATTATTGGCAAATAAACTAAATTATTGGCAAATAAACTAAATTATTGGCAAATAAACTAAATTATTGGCAAATAAACTAAATACTAATATATGAATCATTTAAATTGTAAATGAAATTATTATTTACACCAAGTGGCCCTTGTGTATACGTCAGAGAGAGTGTGAGTGTGTGCGTGTGCGTGTGCATTTTGTGCGTGTGCGTGCGTGTGTGTGTGTGTGTGGAAGGTATACACAGATAGATACGTCATTCTTCACTCACAGTCAGTCCTCAGGAAGTCATTGAGGAGCTGGAAGAGGGGGAAGCTGTCCCAGCTGTCGGGTGGCTGAACCTCCAGTGCGGCGTCCATGTCCACCGAGTAGAGGGACAGGAAGGTCTCTGCATGCTCCACCATCAGGTCTGACCACCATGCAAAGGCCTGGAGGAGCAGAGAGAGAGGGAGAGAAAGAGAGACAGATAGAGGGAGGACGAGAGGGAAGACGAGACAGCCAGACAGAAAAATAAAGGAAGAGGAGAGAGAGAGAGAGAGAGAGAGAGAGAGAGAGAGAGAGAGAGAGAGAGGAGAGACAGAGTAGGGGGGTAGAGGTGGAAAAGAGAACAGGCCCAAGAGCGACAGGAGAATAAAAGAGCAGAGTTAGATAAAGAAAGTGTTTGAAGTCACCTGATGAGCACAGGCCTTTCAAAGCACCACACAGTTTGAATCTCAGACGGGTAAATATGGTTTAACCTCAAACAAATTGATACAAAGGGGTTTTCAATGGATTCGGGTAATATTGGATATGCTAAATAACATACTAAAAACATTGAGGTTACCAATATACCTTCTGGAAAGGCGTCCTTTGTACTAGCCTAGCCACCCAGAGAGCTCTGCTCTGGGAGAGCAGCGAGACTCAGCACAGCTGCTTCTTATGTTTTGATTAGGTGTTCCATCATGCTCGTTAGGGTTAGATGGCCGTTTCAACCAATCAGATTGCTTCCTCAAAACGACCTGTTCTATAATGACTTATAAGGCCAACTACTATGTCTCTACAATCAGAATAATGCATTTTAACAGTATACAATTAATGCATTATAAGAGTGATTATAAAGCATTAGAACATGATTATAATGTCTCACAATTATGACGATTAAAACTCATTCACTGCCAGATTAAATACCTATGTTACCACCCAGCGCAAGGCTTTTTTTGTTATTTAGCATGCCCAATACTACCAGAATCCAGTGAAACAACATTTGTATCCATTTCTTCGGGGTCAAGTGATATTTCTTCATATATTGATTGTCTATTCAGTAAAAGGTCAGGAGAATGGAGGAAGGGAGGCAACTCCACTGATCTAAAAGCAAGGCTCTGGTTCTCTTGCTTTGCACAATAGGAACTCAAGCTGTTGCCTCGGAGCTTTCACTGTATGGGCAAACTCCAGCGGGGAACACTTCACAGCTTGGAGAGGAAAAATGCAGTGCTCTGGCACAGAGATTCACATGTCTTTTCACTTGTTGTTTTTTTTCTGTCGGCCCACAGAGGAAGCAGCAGTAGCTACTTGACAACCGTAGCGGGGAGCTACGGTACTTAATGCATTTAGACCTGAGGCCGATTGTAAAAACCACCTATAGTTTCTATGTCAGTGGTGCTCAACCTTTTTCATGTCAAGGACCCCCAGAAATATCTGTATTTGGCTGTGGACCCCCATCTGAAAATATGTAGTTCCAGGTCCAATGGAGTTAAGAGGTTTTGTCCAAAGCACTTTTTTACTACTTTCCATTGGTTCAATATTTTCGAAACAACACACAGACGTAAAGGGTGTTCAATAGCACTGAGTTATGCCAAAAGAAAATCAAAAACTGAGTTATGAGGTTTCCTCCCGACAGCAACGATATATTCAAAGATTTGCGTCACATTTTCAAGATTTTTCAAAAACAGCAGATCTACAAGCTCATAGCGCGGCACTCGGTGCCACGCTATGAGCTTGTAGATCTGCTGTTTTTCAATAGCTAAAGTATACCATAATGCTTAAAACACCAAAAAGGGGTTCCCGTCCTGAATGTATTAAACACACACCCGCGACTCCTTCACTGAGTCAATCATATGAGAGGCTGTGGTGCAGTGGAGTGACTGTCATGCACATCATCCAAAAGAATAAAGAGGGAAACAAAATGAAACATAACTCAGCTTCCCATGCGCCTTATGCTCTCAGCATAACCTCCAGAGATGAAGTGCAGAGGGATCATTGAGTTTGAGTTATTCACATCGCATCCCATCTATGCCACGGTGATGTGAATGCATCCGTTGGAGGGCCGGGGGGGGGGGGGGGGGACAGACATGCACTGAGGTGTGTGTGTGTGTGTGTGTGTCACGGAGCTCTTGTCATTGGTTGGTCAGTGTGTAAAAGTGGGCAGGTAGCATGAGCGCTTAAACCAGCATGTCCATTTGCAACTCAATCCAGATTCAGCACAATGATACTGGGCTGCACTTGCATTCAAGTTCCACTTTTGTTATAGCCTATTTCACTCATGTTTTCAAATTGGGAGTTTGGTGTCTTAACGCCGGGTAGGCTGGGTCGGGTCTACCGACGCACTCACCTAATTTGAGGGCCTCCAGAATGCATTTCTTTGAAGGGGCGGGATTCCTTTCTAGGTGATCATACAACAAGAAGCATGCCAGAGTAATATGTTCTCCATCTTGGCTAATCCAATGGAGAGGAACACGTTTGTTTGGGGAGGTGAATTGGACATTTCATTCCATATCAACTGCTCCGAGTATTACTAGACTAAAGTACATTGTACATTGATCAACAGATGGCTCAGACGCCGGTTTAGGTGGTTTTACATGGATAGTAAGGTTAGGGAATGAATGTGTTAATGGGTTCAGTCAGTATTGACCTTATTCAGCCCCATCCAGTTTGAAACCAAAAAAACGTCTTTGTAAAACCACTCCCCATTTGAACACGTGCAGATCTGTGCAGCAATGTAGCTGAGATTGATGTTCAAAATAGTATTGTTTGATCATTTTAACATGTATTAGTTATTATGACAGCCTCTGATACTGGCTGTTTCACCTAAGTGAGTTTGTTTGATAGATAATAAAATATATTTTACTTGCGTACAGTCAACATAACAACCATAAGACAGGGTAGCTCAATTGTAATTGAGTCTTGCATGACAAAATGGGAAGTGATTTCACAAAAAGAAACGTCACAGTGTCAAGTCCTTCTTTGCATTGGCGAATAAGGTGAATAGGGTTGGGATAGATTAATGGGTCCAATACACACAGTACAGTTGGAGGCCATCGATATTGTCCTTTTCTTTTTGCTGAGGTTTGCGTGATCTGCGCAAAAGGACAGTTAACCCATTTTGGGCGGGAACCCCTTTTGGTGTTTTAAACATTATGTTATAATTTAGCTATTGAAAAATAGCAGACCTACAAGCTCATAGCGCGCCACCGAGTGGCGCGCTACGAGCTTGTAGTTCTGCTATTTTTGAAAAATCGTGAAAATATTTATTTCAGAAAACTGGAGGATTTAGAAGGATTTTTTTACATTTTGAGGTCAGGCCTAAATGGGTCAAATGATAAGGGACAATATCGGTGGCACCCAACTGTACATTGCCCAAGTGCTTGCCATGTTCAGCAAGGGCAACACTGTTGCTAGCTCAAGCTAACAAATGTTGTTACAAGCACTTGACCGGCAGTATATACGATCACACACTGAAAGGAGCATTAAGATTCATGATACAGTCTCATGAGCATTAATCACATGCACAGGTCAGGACTAGAAGGGACTAGAAGGAAAGCAGGACAGTATGACCTGCCAGTATCAGTTAAAACAACCACGTACCTCTTTCCCCTTTTCAAATAATCCCCCGTGAAACAAACAAATAGTTAAAAAGCAGAGGAATTATGTCAAATTTGCTTTGATCATACACTGAACATGAGCATTTGACAGATAATGTGACGAGGACTGTGAAGAGAATGTAATAATGAATACATAAATTGTGACATTTTCTTTCGTCAGTTCATCTTAAATTGATGCAAAGAGAAGATGCCCGATTGCCCCTCACTATAATGGAAGGTATTTTGTCAGAAAGAGAGAGAGTCATGCATGTGTGAGTTAAAGCAGGGAGGAAGTGGGCCACAGCTTTGACTTAGAACAGCACCCTTCATTCTGCTGTGACTTGTCATGCATACACTGGAAGAGCCTGTAGTCGCCATCGGAACGAGCAACCGTGAGGATATGATGCACTCACTGTACAAGGGAATTAAGCCCTTTATGACCTGTAGACTAGAGCACTGACTCAAGATGGTGGGTGGAGAGGGTCCTTTCTTCCTGCTGGGAAGTGAGTGTGCAGGAAACCTCAAAACACCCATTCAGGGGTAGGGGGGGAAAAACCAATTAAGCTAAGTCATTTTATCCTCTTTGGATTCCCCCTATATACTGTTAGATGGCCTGTTCATGATGGCTCTAAAACAGGTGAAATGGCAAGTCCGATTGTGTATCTGTTAAAGTCATACCGTGTAGCTTGTTCAATAACAAAAGTTATTTTTTATATAATTTACTGGCATTTTTTTTTCTATAAAATAAAATAATAATAGGCCTACAATATAAATAATAAATAATTGGGAGTCTCTGCGTACAGGAAATGTATGTATTTATGTATGTCATTAAGTACCATTTCTGAAAACAATGTGCTTTAATAAAAATGACCTCAGCATTAGGAGCCTGCAGCATTCGTTTGGGAGCGGTATACTTCCATGGGTTTGTTTCACATTGCATTCTGGGTGGTTCTAATGGTTCTAATAGGCTACACAACAGAGCTATCAGAGGTTTGGTAACCTAACCAAAGAAGACTATAGTACAATGGATGTTACCCTGTGGGACTTTATATAGCTGGGTCAAGCAACTTACTTTTCAATCAATAAATCATCCCCCCCATACTACAATCCATACAGTATTACTGCTATATATATTTGATTTTATTGATTGATTAATATCATTCTCACAGTGTGTCCTAGAGGTTTCTACTTTGTGACCTATGGACACACGAAGCCTCTGTCCAACACGAGGGCCTGTACCGTCACAGGCCAACATGCACTTATGCGAGATATACGCTAGAATTGAAGTTCGATAGCCTGCTGTACCGACTGATTTCCACTGTTTGGACTTGAAGCCTGTTTAGTAATATGTAATAATGTTTAATAAAGAGGCAAAGATAGGATTCTTCAGAGTTGTTAACCACTTTCAACCTGGCGCTCCTATTTTGGAGTTTATTTTTTTTCAAAAAGTGTGTGCATGATGCGTGCGTGCATGCGTGCGTGCGTGTGTGTGTGTGTGTGTGCGCGTCCGCCACTGACCTCTGCGTGGTGTTCTTCGTTCTGTTGAAGCACCTCTATCACCAGCTCCGACAAGCGAATCGTGTCCTCCAGTTTTTTGGCAGGGGTGACTAACCGCCCTACATTCTCTGTAGTACAAAGTTCAAAGGTCAGTGCAGGCAGCCTTAAAGTCACACCATAGTTTCTTTCTTCACATTTGTTTAATATTGTCTAAAAAAATACCTTTATTCTATATAATGGTTATTGTATGCATGCAATTTAATAAACACTAACGGTCATAGTCATTATGCATAGCATATTCAGGTGCTGGGGTGACAGGAAACTGGCTCGACATGAAAAAGGACCTGGAGAACCCACACGCTATGTTCCATTCTACAACCTTTCATTTCCCAAAGATACGACACTTATTTTTATCTCTGAGTGGAACATAGTGAGTGTGTTGTATAGGCCTCCTTTTTGCATGCAATTAAATAATGCTATAAGACAACTTGATAGCTGATGACACTTGTTGGGTTTTCTGAAGTTTGATTAATACTTAGTTGCACATTGGTGGTGTGCAAGTACGTGTAAAATCAATGGTTAGATTGAAGTATTGAATTTGACACTGTACAAGACTGTACAAGAGTTCAGAAACATGCATATTCACACACCCACCCCATCAAGTCTAAATGAAACTGACTAGATATTGATTTAGAATTAAGGTCCTTAGTTTTGGTCTACACAGTCATAGATATTATAATCAATCTCAACTTAAAACAGTTAAAGCATAATGCAATGTATGAAGTTGTTATATTTAAATTTCTGCACACATTGAATGCACTGGAAATAGCAATTTTAGCAAAATTAGCAAAGATAGAAAGTGTGTAGAAAGTCCCGCCTTGTCACTCTACCATCGCTTCACATTGCAGTAATGACGGCATCCAAAGAACAAATAATGGACGTTCCGTGACAAATTAAAAGAGACAAAAACAAACAGGCAAGTTCCACATTCATCATGCAGTAATGTGATGATTTTGTTGCACAGTTCTGCCTATTATCTATTATCCATCTACCAGCTAGCCACATCCACACCTTAACTGTTGCATTGCAGTTTGACTGGCACAGTCCAAGCGGGTGCCATTTGGGCGGGAACCCCTGTTGGTGTTAGCATTATGTTATGCTTTAGCTATTGAAAAATAGCAGATCTACAAGCTCATAGCGCACCACCGAGTGGCGCGCTACGAGCTTGTAGGTCTGCTATTTTTGAAAAATCGAAGAACGACTGACATAGAAACATAGCTTTTTCAGAAAACCGTCAGGATGTAGAAGACATTTTTAGAATCTGATCTCAGGTCAATTAAACACTACCTTCGGTCGGCGTCAGATGCAACCGCTGCAATCAAGACGGGCTCAATCAAATTTCAATCTGCTGAATGCAGTGTTGTTCAAGTTACTTTTAAAAAGTAATTAGTTATAGTTATAGTCTGAAAAAGTAACTATTTACTTTACTAGTTACTAAAAGTAACTAGTTACTAGTTACTTTACTTTATAAAAAAATAATAATATGATGACGTTATGCCCTGTGGAAGCCACTTTCTCTTTCTCATGTGGAATGTGTTTCACGTTGGGAGCGCACTCAGCGCACCATGTCAGTTTACATGACAGACTCCGCACTGGCAGGAGAAGGAGACGGTTCTTTTGGATTACATTACGTAACAGGGGTAACTACTAACACCCACTGAAAACACAGTAACTATAATGGCGTTACTGAATGGGAAAATGTAGAGTTACGTTACAAGTTACAGCAAAAAGTAGTTTCGTTATGTAAAGTAACTTAATGTTAGGGCGTTAGTTCCAACACTGGCTGAATGTAGGAAGCGAAGTTATATTTTGATTGTACCAATAAGAAATAAGCCACAGCTCCATGAAGTACACCCACTGACAGAGTACTTTATTCACACACTGAGCCGTAAACCACCCAAGTATAATGTGTGTATAGCCTATTATTCATGTACGTTATTCCCAAGGAAATGTCCCACCCCCAATGGCTGTGATTGGCTGGGACGTGCAGAGGGAGCAGGTGACACACGGGGGGAGTGCTTTAAAAGGTCATGCGTTTGTTGTAAAACCGCTTGCACAAATGCAAGATGTTGCGTGGACCAAGCGAGCGCTCCCCAAAAAGATTTCCATGGGAATTGCATACATGAGTACAACGCCATACAGGTACATATACTGTAGTTACTGTATGGTGTGGAATTAATATATCTTTACTGATTTAAAAGAGAGAAATCCTTTGGCTCCTTGTAACATTAACATCAAAGAAAGTTTTTTTTTTAAATTTTATCCCTCGATTTTATAACCCATTTTTTCACCCCTGTGCCAATTATCTAATGTGATCCTGGGCTCTCTACACACCCTCCGCCAACCTAGTCCCCATATATGGGGGACATGGTGAGAGCAACAGACTTGAACTCATGCTTCCTTCATGCCTGAGTGTCCAAGTTGCTCCTTTACACCTGACAGGGGGGAGTTTCCCTGGTTGGACGTAGCGCATGGAAGGAACACGTTATTCCAACCAGTTCCTTTCCCCTCCATCAGGCGCCCCGGCTGGCCAGGGGGAGGCAGTTTGTTTAGAGACCAGGATTACTGCATGTTTTTGTGAGGGTACCTACCCTAGGGGACACGGGGAGAACATGCAAACTCGAACATCAAAGAAAGTTATACTGTATGGTTTGCACCATTCATATTTTACAACATTCCCATTGCTGCTCTTCAAGGTGTTTTTGATTTAATCCAGAAACTTACCAGCCTTATTACACTCATATCTCCACCAGCTGTCTGCAGTTACCAGCCTTATTACACTCATATCTCCACCAGCTGTCTGCAGTAATGAGCTGATAGCAATACGTGCAAAGTGCCGCACGCCCCAAATCGGCGATGTACAAGCACATAATGTGAGCTTGTAGATCCGCTATTTCCCACACGTCACAATACTAATTTAAAGTAGGTTTCAGGAGGTTGTCACAGAAGTATATATATATACTGTATACGGTATATATATACGCACGCACGCACGCATGCACGCACTCACGCACACACACACACACAAACACACACACACACAGATTAAGTCTGGCCCCTCTCAATTGTGGGAGGACTTCACGGCTGAAATGGTGACGGCCAGGAACCAGGCTATATATCCACACAGTGATATTAGTATCGCTATGCGAGGCTAGGGGAAAACAATGGTGGTGGGAAGCGTAACGCTCTCACAATGTTCCTGAACTTCCAGTAAACATTTCCATTCATGTTTCTGTGACTTCCGTCAGGAAATGCATCAGGAAGGTTGCGAGAGGTTATGCTAGGCTAGTAGGGTTTTAGCTAAGTTCAGGAAGGTTGCGAGAGGTTATGCTAGGCTAGTAGGGTTTTAGCTAAGTTCAGGAAGGTTGCGGGAGGTTATGCTAGGCTAGTAGGGTTTTAGCTAAGTTCAGGAAGGTTGCGAGAGGTTATGCTAGGGTAGTAGGGTTTTAGCTAAGTTCTGGAAGGTTGCGAGAGGTTATGCTAGGCTAGTAGGGTTTTAGCTAAGTTCAGGAAGGTTGCGAGAGGTTATGCTAGGGTAGTAGGGTTTTAGCTAAGTTCTGGAAGGTTGCGAGAGGTTATGCTAGGCTAGTAGGGTTTTAGCTAAGTTCAGGAAGGTTGCGAGAGGTTATGCTAGGGTAGTAGGGTTTTAGCTAAGTTCAGGAAGGTTGCGAGAGGTTATGCTAGGCTAGTAGGGTTTTAGCTAAGTTCAGGAAGGTTGCGAGAGGTTATGCTAGGGTAGTAGGGTTTTAGCTAAGTTCAGGGATGTTCTGATCGAGGATGAGTTACATAAATCCAAGAGACTATGTGAACCGCACCATCACCTGTATCCTTCAGTTTTTTCGGATCTTTTTCCGCTGAGTGAGTGAGAGAGAGAGAGAGAGAGAGAGAGAGAGAGAGAGAGAGAGAGAGAGAGAGGACAGCAAAAATGGAAAGGTTTCAAGAAGGAGGTAGGAGAAGATAAAAGAAGATAAATAAATCCAACAGCGTGTAGGAGGGAAGAGAAGAGACCAGAAATGAAGGTAGCTGAGGCAGACCCTTTAAAGGCCTGTCACTCAGCTGTTATACAGAAATGTTTGGTCAAAGTTCTCCAAGTTTGTAATGCAACGTTTCTTCTTTATTATTCAAAAGCTGATGAAAATCATTTCAACAAGCTAATCTTCTGAAGTTCCCGTACAGCACACAGAGACATACGAAATATACACTCTATTTGCAAATGTCATCTCAGCAAAACCATACTAGTCCTACAGTACTTTTTTCTGTTCATGCTAAACATCCGCAGAAGACAATGCAATGTCTTTTGGAGCCAGGGTGTGGATATCTTTGTACTGCTGCCTGAGGTGCTTCTCTACCATGTACCATGATCTCAGACAGTGAACGAACGGGTTTACACAGAAGCAAAGTAAAAATGCATTCAAATCACAGACACACAGAGAGAGGCAATGCCCATACAGCAAAACGTATATATTATACATGGGTACGTTTCTTTCTTTTTTCTTTTTTTTTTACTTTGAAACATATGAAATATTATATATTTGTTTTCTGTAAGGGCAGGCCACAGGACATAAAAGAAAATGACAGATAGAAGGACACGGTATTGGATACTTTTCCCCCATAGATCAAACCAAAAGGTTTACCAGGAAGTCTTTACGCAGACAGAAGCAACAGATTCAAATAGACCAAAGGACTCCAAGGACGAGGAAAAGACACAAAAGACAAAGAGACATGGGTGAGAGTAAGCAACAGGAAAATATGAGGTAGCTTCTAGTGCAAATCGTGCAGAATTAGGCTCCAAGGAAAAAAAGGGTAATTGGAGTAAGAGGGCGGGATGGCGTGGGGTGAGGAAGGTACTCACGAATGGTTAAATCCATGACTTGAGACGCCAAGCAGAAGACAGGGTGCTCATACATCTCTCTCTTTTTCCCTACAGAGAGAGAGGGAGGATACCGGGGCATGCAAGAGGCCGGGGTCAGAGAGGACGAGCACACAGACTGTACCGTTGTGAGGCCTGCGACCAGTAAAATCCCGTTCATTTAACTCTTGACGGCGTACAAATGCAACCGAACACACCTCGCAGTTAGGTCTGTTTGGTTCCATCCGTAACGCTCGGGATTTTACTGTGTGGCGGAGAGAGAGGGAAGAGAGAATGGATGGTCCCTCCATTTGTATGAGAGATGGGAAAAGTCTGAAACCTCTTACCGGTAGTTAAACCCACGGTTGGGGAAACAAACTAATTTGGAAAATTAGTTTGGAAAATAATTTGGGGAGGATTTACAATCCCAACTGAGACACTAAGGTTAGTTTTCCTTGGTGTCTCCAGTGTGGTGATGGTATTTCTTTACAGACATCGGTTAGAATTGACTGCTTTAAACTGGAAGTGTAGTTATTATTTACACACACATTTAATTAATTGTAATTAATTGCCTTTAAATGCCGCGTACAATGCTATACAATCTTTGAGGCGCACATTTTATATGCCCCATTTGTGTCGTGTTTGTGTTTAGAGATGCAATGTCTCCCAGTAATATACAATGTCTATGATGCCTACTAAAGAAAACCCATGCAACAGATAGAAACGCTGAATTGCCATAAGGGGCAATCCCATCATTCCTTATGTATTGGCCAACCCTGTTTCCAAACGGTAACTGAGAATGCCAGTAAAGCCAATAGACAAGGAATACAGAGGGGAGGCAGTGAGAGGAAGATGAAGATTAATCTGAGAACAAGGGAACAGAGAGGGGGAGAGGAAAGCAGAGATAGGAGAGGAGAAGGAAAGGGTCACCCCAACTACTAGGCAGGCCATAGTTGAAGACAGAGAAACAGACCAGGACTCGGCTGGAAGAAGCTGAGGCATATGGTGGACGAGATCAGCGTAAAAAGGTTTGTGGGGAATTGAATGCATTTTTACTTACTGTAAACATTGCTAAGTTAACAGGTTGTTGGACGTACATCAAACACTGCAATCGTCATTTTGAGACAAGAGATATCAGTGTATCAGTGCAAAGAAAATGCATAAGAAATCTGATAACAAGCCTCAAAAAGCAGCTGTGGAGAAAACAGTAGGGTTAGAGAGAGCTGGTAAACAGAGCACCACTCCAAACCAACTCAAACAGTAGGGTTAGAGAGAGATGGTAAACAGAGCACCACTCCAAACCAACTCAGAATGTTAGGAGAATCCACCGAAATGTAAGAGCAACGAAATGTATCTAATTTGTTTTTGTATAACAAAATAAATCTTCTGAGGGCAACATTTCCCCCTGCCTTCCTGAAACAAATAGCAATCGATACATCATACTTCATTTCATAATTACTAGTCCACTGTATCTTCTTCTTCTTCTTCTTCTTTGCCGAAACAAAGAATTATGAATCATGTGATCATTATACTTTGTCACACACTTGTTGTGTTATCCACAACAGAATAACCCTAGTGTCCACCACGTTTTAGACAAGATGACCTACCTTCTAGGTTGGCGTATTCGGACAGACGCTGGTAGTTCACCACGGCAGCCTGCTCCAGGCATCTACGGATCATCGCTTTCACTTCTTCCTGGGGAATGTGGGTCGCTATGTCCTTCATCAGAACCTTCAAACACAAAATGACAGGAATGAGGCCTTCCATTTTCTCTGTGAACATGCTTGCCTTCCATTTTCTCTGTGAACATACTTTACAGCAGTGGTGATCAGGGTGTGTGTGTCTCTTAATATGTCTCTTAATTCCTTCACCCGGAAAATACATTTTGTGGCCGCGATCGCCGGTTCATTGGTTATGGCCCATTGAATAAAGCTTGTTTTGACCAAAAACGCGATCTGGAAAATAATAATAATCCGAGATAAATGTATTTTTCTGGATCCGATAACGTGGAGGCTGGCAGACGGCAGGCGACATTTTCACTTCTGGTTCATTTCCGGTTGTATCCATTGCTAGGCAACATAGAACCATTCAGACGTTGGCGAAGAGCGCAATCTATCATAAACAATTGAAAAGTCCACATGACAGAGATCTCTGTCATATGCGGTAAAGCGCTGGATTAGACTTGACAGAGATCTCCGTCAATGGCAGGGAATGTTAAGGGTATATGTGCTAAATGCCTAAATTCTAAATTCTAAATCAATCGATCGTGTTCTGGCTAGGGTCAGTGGAACTACACTTTTAAGTTCCTATACATCGGTATTTGTCCAGGTTAAAAAAAGAAGAAAAAAAACATTAATATCATTATCATTAAAACTCTTCGTGTTTTGCCAAATATCCTCCTGCAATATCCCCCCCCAGCCCAATCACTGCTTTACAGCAACTCTGGTGATTCATACATTTTATTTTGACAAACAGACAAGACAGACAGACAGACAGACAGACAGACAGACAGACAGACAGACAGACAGACAGACAGACAGACAGACAGACAGACAGACAGACAGACAGACAGACAGACAGACAGACAGACAGACAGACCATACCCTTTCGAGGAGGGACAGAGTTGCTTTCAGAGCTCCTTCAGGCCGACCAAACGGAAAACAGTATCTGTGAAGACAAGTAATGGCAACCATGACACCATGCATTTTAAATACACTTTGTAATTCTTGAGGTCACACCATCATGGTCCTAAATCACAGCACTTTCTTTAATCATTTCACAAAAATGATGACATCATCATCATCAGTCTCAAGACTCAAAAGAGACATTTTATGTCTC
>NC_136790.1:10167831-10380331 GCF_951216825.1 Electrona antarctica
TCTCCCTGACCCTTGCCCTCTGCACTGGAGTGACGGTGGTGTATCGCCCTTACGGCCAGGGCTGGACAAAGTACTACTATACTCAACCCCAGTACTTGAGTCAAAGTATATAATTTAGATCTTCCTAGTCAAATATTACTCAAAAAGAAACTGATTGTCAACTGATTGTAGGTCATTTTAACGTCTACTCAGGCTTTTGTGAGCACCCCAGACTGTTTTTAAGTTGATTCAATATTTAGATATTTGATATTAATTTCATCAGACACCTCCTATACAAACCCATTGTGACTTCAAACTCTTCAAAGCGTTTTAACAATGTTAAACTAATTGAAAACACACATCCTTGGTTCTGGTGACTGATATTGTCCTTCAAATGCATGGTGGTGGGGGGGTGGGGGGGGGGGGTCAATAATTGTCATATTATTTTAATTATTTATGAATAATAAAATAGAATAAAATGATTTAAACAAGTAATTAAAAAACACAAAAAAAACGTTCTCTTGATCTCAGGTGACTGATGATAATACTGCATGACAAAGTATACGTCTAAAGTCCTAACCACACCAAATGGTCAAGGCGGTTTTAGCGTTAACTCCTTGCAACCGTTTGGACCCAAGGAGTTGCATGGTGTCCCCTTTGGTGTGGTTAGGGCGTTAAGAGCTACACCAGTCAGTATATGTTCAGCTTGTTTTCATGATTCTGTGTATGTTCCCTGCAGTCCCCCATTGGAATTAACTCCATAGATTGCTGAAGTACTTACCTTCTGCTTCCTGGGGAATTCTGGGACCTGACGTCCTTTTTCTTCATGAACTCAATGATTTTGTATGGGTTTTTAGCAGTAGGGGAGGGAGTGGAGGGAGCAGGGACGGAGGGATAAAGAGCTCTTTCGAGCTGAGATACGGGCCAGCCTAGCAACTCACACACTCGCTCTCTAGTTTTGGTATTACGTAAGAGTATGTGGTTCATGGGAATGAGGCGCAGTGGGGGGGGGTATATGGGATTACATCAACCCAAAACAAGGTAAAGGGGGGGAAAAGAGACAAAGAGAACCAAGAAAATTGAGCATGCAAACAAAGCAAAACAAACAAAGCATGGATAAAAAGAAACGCACCAAATAAAATAAATACCGATAGCACCAAATAAGCACTTAAACTAACACTTAACCTATATACAATACATTTCAGCCATTTGAAAATAGCCGATCTACAAGCTCACAATGCATCGCATCGCGATGCATTGTGAGCTTGTAGATCGTAGACACATTTTGAACTTTTGAAATGGGACATTCTGCAATATGAGCACTTTCACTTTTAGTACTTTAAGTGCATTTTGATGCCGATACTTTTGTACTTTTACTTGAGCACATTTCGAATACGGGACTTGTACTTGTAACAGAGTACATCTACATTGCAGTACTGATACTTTTAATTAAGAAAAACATTTGAGTACATTTTCCATCAGCGCGGCCTGCCTTACCTGTTCCCGTGTACGTGTGAGGCACAGAAGGCGAAGCTGTAGTGCAGCAGAGTGGGGTCGATCATGGCGCCGTTCTCCGCTCGCTCCAGGAGGTCGCTGAGGTAGCACAGGTGTCTGTGGCAGCCTCTCACCCCGTTGCGAGCACAGTACTCGTCCATGACAAACACTTGACCGGGACTGAACCAGCCCTGGAAAGCACACGGTGAACGGTACATTAGGTCTATTACGTGGTTACTTGCGGTTACCAAACTTTTTATCTCGTGACCCAAAACAGAGATTAGACGTTTGCCCAGGACCCAAACTATAGTGAAAATAGCCGATCTACAAGCTCACAACGCGGCGCAGATCGGCTATTTTCACTACTTCTTATTAAACATTTGTTTTCTAATTCATGGAATTTCTTAGATTTTTGTTTCATTTTTTCATGAAATTACTAAAAATACATTGAATTTTGTTTTTCATTTATGAAAATCTTTGCAACATTCCCCAAAAAGGGAATGTTTTTTGAAAATGTTTTGAAATAATAATTAAAAACGAAACGTGGGGAAACGAAAAAAATTAAGGGACGCATAAAACCGTGTCCGCGACCCACAAATGGGTCCCGACCCAGTATTTGGGAAACAGTGGTCTATTGCAGGGGTTCTCAACGTTTTTGGCCGGGGACCCCCGGAAATGCTTTGGCAATGTCTCGGGACCCCCGCCCCGCCCCCTCCCGACCCCCAATATAAATTGACTGCTACAATAACCTTAATAATAGAGACAATACACCATAAAAAAATACTGAAACCAGATATAATCATTAGGGAAGGTGTATGCATGTACTATGTGTACTATATGTAAACTCTTCATTTCCACTTTCCAGCCATTCTCCTCACCAGACAGGAGTAGGAGTCATTCAGCCTGTGGTCCAAAGTGAGGCGCTGCACCAGCTCAAATAGAGAGCAGTGGTCAAAGTTACAGGGGTTCGCCGAAATGAACTCGTCCATGCCATGCTTCTGAGCCCGGTCAGCGTCTGGGACCCCCGGAGCAGTCCAACACACACACACACACACACACACACACACACACACACACACACACACACACACACACACACACACACACACACACACACACACGCACACACACACACATACCACACAGAGAGAGAGAATGACAGTCAGAAGTATTCCGAAGAATGAAATCCATATTTAACGCATTAGGGAAATAATATTCAATCAAAACATTCGGCATCTCATCTGACTTTTTTTTTTGCCACTAAATATGTGTCCAGTCCCAAGGACTGATTGATCAACAGGACTTAAAGGGACATTTCACCACTGGAAGAAACTGCAGCCACTCAATGTAATAGTATTTGTAGTAAATAAACAGTGACCATAATGCTTTGGTGCACTGCCCCTCCTTGTGGAGAGGAGGGGAGACTGCGTGGATGTGTGACTTGTAGTCCAGGAAGGAAGTGAGACCACATTTTCATGACAATGAAATACTGCACACATAATAAGAAAGTTTTTCTTGTGTCCTAAACATCATTAAAAATAAGATCTGGTTGGAAAAGGGGTGAAGTGGCCCTTTAAGAGTTGAGTGGGGCTGTATAAAGGCTTTTTTCCTGCTGACGGTTTGCTCGGGTATAACCTTTTAATTAAAGTTGTCAGTTTTGATTGAATAGGTCCTCTCGGGGCATGGAGGTACGAGAGGGTATGGGGGAGGGGGGGGGGGGTGAGTCTCACAGGCAGCTCTCAGGAGGTGAGTGGAGGTCTAAAGGTTAGTACTACTGGTTAGTTCTCACATGTGAGGGCTCAGGTAGACGTGAGTCATGTTGACATTCTGTTCATGCAGAACCTCGCCTAAAGGAAAAGTCAGTACTGGACCACACTGGTGCGAAAAGGCTTATGACAAGGGCTTGATCCGACTGATTTACAGTGGTGGAATTTGTAACTACAGTAAGTACATTTACCTAAGTACAATTTTGAGGTATTTGTACGTTACTCGAGTAATGCCAATTTCCAATATTTTGACTTCTACTCCACTACATCTCTGAGGGAAATATTGTGTTTTTACTCCACTACAATTATTCGAAAACTCGAGTTACTATTTACCTTATAGATTTGGGTTACAGTTAAGTAGGCTATTATTTCAAAACATACAGTAACCACTTCAGCCCTTTATACATGTCGCCCATTTGAAAATTATTTGTATACATTTGAAATCATGAAATGAGACATTCTGCATAATGAGTACTGCATTACTTTTAGTACTTTAGTACATTGTGATGCCAATACTTCTACTCAAGTACATTTTAAATTCCGGACTTTTACTTGTTACGGAGTATTTCTATGTTGCAGTATTGATACTTTTACTTAATTAAAACATTTGAGTACCTTTTCCACCATTGCTGATTTAGAAATATAACATTTCCTACTACAGCCCATAATTTCCATATACCACACACACTACACCCAAGCAAATCCACAGCCACACAACACCTAAACCCATAACATCATCCCTTCATTCTCCTTTCCAACAGAGGTATCCTACTCTACAACACACTCCGTCCCACCAAAGAGCCTGTGGCCGCGGGACCCCCGCAGTGGCCCTAATTAATCACTGCCCAGAACGTCCCATTGCAAGCCTGGGACGGGGCCCTGCTGTGGGGGGCACTCTGGCTAATCTTCTTTGTCCCCATAATTTGAGGCTTTGAATAAAATTTTACAACAACGTCTCTCTTGCTTTCCCAGTTAGCAGGCAGAGTTATAAGGCCAGGCCTAATCCTGACAACAGGGTGCTAGTTTTTGTCTCTCTGGTTGTAGTCCTGCGTGGTCTCGCTATAAATGCCCAATGGAGGTCTGGAGAAACTCTCATTTCAAACAGCGGATAGAATGAGCGAGCAGGACGCTGGGGCCTTTTGTTCACTTTGTATAGAGGCTAGTTATGTTGTTTAGGCTACTTAAACTTATATACAGATGCTAGATATACTGTTGTGACTAAGATGCTAGATATGTTGTTTACTTGTTTAATAGTACTGTACAGCATAAGCGCCGGAGAGGGGGTCATTTGGGTCTGAATGTCCCACGCTTTTTCTTTTTTCCGGCGCTGGTCTCTCTAGCACCGTTCCCATTTTGTTGCACAATTGTCTTTGTGTATTGGCTGTGTCTTTGTGTATTGGCTGCCACTGCATTCTTGCCTCTCACCGCAATGACCATTCTGGCTTTATAACCTACCCCAGGGGTTCTCAACCCGTGGGTTGCGACCCCTCGGGGGGTCGCCAAATTATTTTGGGGGGTCCCCAAAATATTTTCAAAAAGAAAAAAAATATATATTTTTTAAAATTTTATTTTCACGATTTTTCAAAAATAGCAGACCTACAAGTTCATAGCGCGCCACTCGGTGGCGCGCTATGAGCTTGTAGATCTGCTATTTTTCAATAGCTAAATTATAACAATGCTTAAAGGGTAAGACCACTTTTTTAGAGGTTTGGGTTGTTTTCTTACCTTATTATGGTCAAACTAGTCCAGTCCAGGAGTTATTTCGCTCCATAGTGCAGTTTTACAGAAAATAGCGTTATAAAAATACCAGCCCATTGACTTACATTGTACACTGAAACAGCTCTCAAAATCACTCTTTTAGTTCGTAAACAAACACAAACAAAGTTGTTTCAGACAATATAGAGCAACACCAAACCTCATGTGGTTTTTTTTTTTCATAAAAATGTTAACTTCCTGTTGATTTGTCCATTTTTATTCAGAAGAAAACCCGGACTGGATCCATGGATCCGGATCCAGATCTTCATATAGTAAAATCAACAGGAAGTTAACATTTTTATGAAAAAAAAAAACCACATGAGGTTTGGTGTTGCTCTATATTGTCTGAAACAACTTTGTTTGTGTTTGTTTACGAACTAAAAGAGTGATTTTGAGAGCTGTTTCAGTGTACAATGTAAGTCAATGGGCTGGTATTTTTATAACGCTATTTTCTGTAAAACTGCACTATGGAGCGAAATAACTCCTGGACTGGACTAGTTTGACCATAATAAGGTAAGAAAACAACCCAAACCTCTAAAAAAGTGGTCTTACCCTTTAAAACATCAAAAGGGGTTCCCGCCCAAAATGGTTTAAGGTTATTGTAGCAGTCAATTTATATTGGGGGTCGGGAGGGGGCGGGGCGGGGGTCCCGAGACGTTGCCAAAGCATTTTCGGGGGTCCCCGGCCAAAAACGTTGAGAACCCCTGACCTACCCTACGTGCAATAACTGCAGTTGCTCTCTAGTGACGATCTCGAATATTGTCCCCCCACTTTACGTCCCTACTTTTATTGTTAATATTCGAAGGAATATTGGAATATGGAATAGGCTATCTGATGACAACTGACACACACAGCTGTCTTGTATGATTTCATGTCCATCCATCCATCTTCAACCGCTTATCCGTAGTCAGGTCACAGGGGCAACAGCTCCACTAGAGTGCTACAGACTTTCCTCTCCACAGCAACAATCATCATTGTGGGGGATTCCGAGGCGTTTCCGGCAGATTTTTGGAAATATAATTCCTCCATCTCATCCTTGGTCTGCCCGGGGTCTCCTTCTTGTGGGGCGTGCATCGAGGACCTCCCTAGGGGTCTGCCCGGGGTCTCCTTCTTGTGGGGCGTGCATCGAGGACCTCCCTAGGGAGACGTTCGAGAGGCGTCCTAACCAGATGCCCAGAATCAGATGTATGAACCAGATGTATGATTTAATGTCGCCTTTTAAAAAATAAAATAAAACAACTCCACCTGTTAACCACAGCGTCTACGTGACAATGAATGATTGAATGATGGAGAGAGAGAGAACGAAATCTTGCGTGCTTACAGTCACTTCTCGCGATAGTGTATAAAGTACTACAGTATACGGTTAAATAAACAAATTAAAACGGTGGCTTATCAGGCAATACCAGAACTTTTGCTGCCAATGAGGGCATGTGAAAACGGTCTCTCCCATTGCCAAACAAGTTATGCTAATTATTTTAGCTGTGAAAAGTTCTGGCTCTGAAGTGAAAACGTGGCTACAGATGGAGTCAAAGTAATATTAATCTGGCATGATGAAATAAGATCTAGTCCAGTGGTTCCCAAACATTGTAGCCTGTGACCCAAAAGAGAAACTTGATTTCTCCCCAAATGGGACCCAAACTAGTGAAAATAGCAAGAGTTCACAACGTGGTGGGACACAACGTGGTGGGACCCTAACCCTGGAATCTCTTAGATTTTCTTCGTGAAATTACTGAAAAAAATAACTTTGAATTTGGTTTTATTCCATAAAAGGTTTAGCTTTTTGGGAATGTTTTTTTTAAATATAATTTGGGAACCAGTGATCTAGTCTATGGAATGCTACATATAGCAAATCAATCCTGGGATTCGTCCGCCGCCGACGTCCCTTCACCAGCGAGTGACGGCCCGACCGGCACCCCAGCTGTCAGTCAACAGGAACAAAGAGCAGTGGACTCTCTTCTTAGAAAACATGCCAACGGTGTCCCCCCCCATGTCCAAGTCACCCCCCAAAAATCCATAAGGTGACATTGCGGTGCCCCCTTTGGTCTGTGGCTGGTGGCCTGTCAGGTCCATTTGATTTGAGTGAGAGGGGAGTGGAGGCATGAGGCTTGGACAGTAACTTGCAGTGACATTAGTCACCCCTGTCTGTCTGGAGCTGGGCCATGGAAGGAGAGTTCCTTCCTGACAATGATTGACGGCTGCTACTCATTTATAGATCCAAACCCAGCTAGCGTCGAGCGGGAGGCGAGAGGGAAGTCAGGAGGGCAGCGGGCGGCGCTGGTGGTCAAAAAGCATTTGGGGCTATTTAGCATGCGGCTTGTTGTTTGGTTGTTTTTTTGTGCCTTTTTCTTCCGACGGACTGGCCATCAAACATGTACACTTTACTACAACGCCAGCACAGCTGCAACAACCACAGCTGTCCACACATAGCGGACATGCCGTACATGAGTGTCAGTGGTCGCTCACACACACGCACACACACACACGCACGCACGCACGCACGCACGCACACACACACACACACACACACACACACACACACACACACACACACACACACACACACACACACACACACACACACACACACACACACTTACTTGCAGGTAACACAATGTATGCATTAACAAATCATATTATTACATCTTTAATGTGTGCTTATATGTAGTAAGCGCAACAAACTTTAAGTGTCTAATTTGAGATACGGTACATTTTATCTATAAAGCGCCTTTCAAAATAAGAGTTACAAGGTGTGTTATAGCCAAGTGTACTTCTCCGTAGAGGGGGGGATATCCACAACCTCTTATACTGAAAAGGGAGGCATAGAGCTATACACCCTCCACTATGAATGAGGGCCATTATTGGAAAATTGGAATTGGTAAATGACCAAATTGACCATGGGGTGATTACCGATTATGATGTTAAGTGGACAGATGGGTGGTGAGATTTAAGTGGGCCCTGATCCACTTAAGTATAGTTTTGATGTGAAACACTCGACCACGTCTTGTCCACTTGTCACGCACACGGTGCGTATAGGGACCTCAAGGCTTGTGGAGCAGCAAGCTGTTGCAGGCTTTCTCCTTTTGATCTAGTAACTTTGTTGGACACACGGCACTAAAATGGATGTGCGTGACATTCTTATGACTATAGTGAACGATGACAGTTACTGCATGTCAGTGGGTTCCCAAAGTGGGGTCCGGGGACCCCCAGGGGTCCTTGAGGGAGTTCCAGGGGGTCCCCCAGCTGAATGATAGTTTATAAAAGGAACCAAATGGACCCTAATGGGTCCATTTGGTTCCATTTGTACACTTTCAGAGTTAAATTAGCATTGATTTTATAATATAAATTGGGGTCCCAGAGATAGAAATGCTATTAAATGGGTGTCTGTAGACTAATATTCATGTCAAACTGGGGGTCCTTGAAATTAAACGGGTTGAGGATCACTGCTAGAGCCGTAAACATCTTCTCTTATGGGGTCCCTGGCAGATCTCTTCAAAGGGGGGTCTGCGATTTGGGGGTCCTTGACATGAAAAGGTTTGGGAACCACTGCTATATGTACACGACAAGAGCAGCATGGATGGATAGGATACGCGTGGTGCGTTTCGTAGTGAAGAATTCTATTTTATTTTATTTCATGTCTGTTGAACTACTTGATCAAGATGTTGTCTTTCATGTTTACATTTCCTCATTATTATTGTTGTTAGTATTATTTATGATTATTATTTTTCAAATGTGTTATGTATGTTGCTGTCTCCTTGGGGAGACAATTTTGTATTGAAAAACTGAATGATGATATATGATGCATATGTATAAAATGTATTGTCTACCCCAGCAATGACAATAAAAAACAATAAGTTGAAAAAAAAAGAAAGACAGCAGGAGATAGAAGTGGTGGTGAACAAGTGTTGCTCTAGTGCTATACACCATGATGTGTGACTGACAGTAAGCACAGTGAGCACCGTACTCAGTATCTGACTAACTGTCATTGTTAAAAAATAATAATAATAATAATAAAAGCTCAGTTTCTTTTTGTTTTGCTATAATTCAATGTACCCCATTTGGTTGTGGGGGTCTTATTTGGCATGTTATATTATGCATTGCACCAATCCAGGTGTGAACTGCAAAGTAGTTATTTGATAACATTTTGTCTGATTGCTTCCCAAAATAATTGTGCAGCAATCACACTGTATTATTCATTATTCATGGCACGGCACTTTTAACTTGGTAATTACCAGCTGCTGAGACACAGTGGGACTCCTGTGGTTGTGTCAAAAACAGCTTATTCAAAATAATTCACTTTTGTCTTTAATAAAGACATGCTGGATGCGCACTGCCTATTGCCACTGGCAAATAGAAAAGTATTTTTAATTTGAGACATTCCCCTATGTATATTTGAGCTTGTGTATTTATTTTGAATATGTGCTTACGTGTGTGTGTGTGTGTGTGTGTGTGTGTGTGTGTGTGTGTGTGTGTGTGTGTGTGTGTGTGTGTGTGTGTGCGTGCGTGCGTGCGTGCGTGCGTGCGCGCGTGCGCGCGCGCGTGCGTGCGTGCGTGCGTGCGTGCGTGCGTGCGTGCGTGAGTGCACACGTGCTTGCGTGCACACGTGCGTGCGTGCGTGCGTGCGTGCGTGCGTGCGTGCGTGCGTGCGTGCGTGCGTGCACACGTGCTTGCATGTGCGTGAACATGAGTGGACCTGTTTGTGAATACTTCATGCAGGTGTTTTGGTCAAATCATCCACAGTTTCTCCTAATTATAAACACACGGGTAAAATGCAGTAACACTATTCTAAAATGACCAGGCAGGGGCTGAGCGGTCCTAGTGAGCTGTGACACACGACATGACACATCTCCGATGGACAGGTGATGGCAAACAGAAGCCAGTTCGGACCAAATCGAACCAACAGAGACCAGAGCAGGTTAGCATGCTTCCTAAAACTATGGAGGAGCGTGCCACTCCCTAAGGGTAGAGTAGAGTAGTAGTCAAACGTAATGTAGCAAAGAAAGAAAGCAAGAAAGAAAGAAAGAAAGAAAGAAAGAAAGAAAGAAAGAAAGGGGGAGGAAAGCACTTACCTTTCAGTCCAGCTATAGATAGCAGAGTGGGCGGGGTGGGGGGAGTGAAGAAGATGAAGAGGAAGCAGAGAAGGAAGAAGTACAGAGACACATAAAGACACAGAGCAGCCACTGCACACTTCAACACTTCAGCTCGTCAACGACGCGGTAACATAAAGCACAGTAACGACGCGGTAACATAAAGCACAGTAACGACGCGGTAACATAAAGCACAGTAACGACGCGGTAACATAAAGCACAGTGACGACGCGGTAACATAAAGCACAGTAACGACGCGGTAACATAAAGCACAGTAACGACGCGGTAACATAAAGCACAGTAACGACGCGGTAACATAAAGCACAGTAACGACGCGGTAACATAAAGCACAGTGACGACGCGGTAACATAAAGCACAGTAACGACGCGGTAACATAAAGCACAGTAACGACGCGGTAACATAAAGCACGGTAACGACGCGGTAACATAAAGCACGGTAACGACGCGGTAACATAAAGCACAGTGACGACGCGGTAACATAAAGCACAGTAACGACGCGGTAACATAAAGCACAGTAACGACGCGGTAACATAAAGCACAGTGACGACGCGGTAACATAAAGCACAGTAACGACGCGGTAACATAAAGCACAGTAACGACGCGGTAACATAAAGCACAGTAACGACGCGGTAACATAAAGCACAGTAACGACGCGGTAACATAAAGCACAGTAACGACGCGGTAACATAAAGCACAGTAACGACGCGGTAACATAAAGCACAGTAACGACGCGGTAACATAAAGCACAGTAACGACGCGGTAACATAAAGCACAGTAACGACGCGGTAACATAAAGCACAGTAACGACGCGGTAACATAAAGCACAGTAACGACGCGGTAACATAAAGCACAGTAACGACGCGGTAACATAAAGCACAGAAGCAAAATCAGGTGGAAAGAGAGAGAGAGACACACAAAGAGGGAGGGATATGGAGGGAAAGAGATAGAGAGCGAGGGGGAGTGAGAGAGGGGGGCAAATAGAGAGCGAGGGAGAGGGAGACGGTAACAGCTCAACTCCTGTACGTGAGAAGCAGTTTAGTGTGCACATAGTTTACTTCGGACGTAAAATATACCGTGTGCAGTTTGTGCACCTCACATTTTAGAAAGATATAGTTACGGTCACTCGCCCAAGCTATATATGTACAGTATACGCCTGTGAGCATAGCTACTTTTATGCACTTACCAGTATACACAAATGGCATGAATAAGTTATACGTTAATTTCCATATACACTGTACAATTGTTAACTAGACGCAGGGGTTCTCAACGTTTTTGGCCGGGGACCCCCGGAAATGCTTTGGCAATGTCTCGGGACCCCCGCCCCGCCCCCCTCCCGACCCCCAATATAAATTGACTGCTACAATAACCTTAAACCATTTTGGGCGGGAACCCCTTTTGGTGTTTTAAGCATTGTTATAATTTAGCTATTTAAAAATAGCAGATCTACAAGCTCGTAGCGCGCCACCGAGTGGCACGCTACGAGCTTGTAGGTCTGCTATTTTTGAAAAATTGTGAAAAATAAATAAAAATAAAAATCTTTTTTTTTTCTTTTTTTTTCCAATAATTTGGGGACCCCCTAAAATATTTTTTGCGACCCCCCGAGGGGTCGCGACCCACGGGTTGAGAACCCCTGAACTAGAGGCCTGCATTCATCACCCCATTACATGCCACTAAGACTCCTTCTACACGGCGACCATCTCCAGATAAAACGGCAAAGTCCCGTTGCGTTCTCATTTTGTATTGACCCTTTACAAGAACGCACACTTTATGAAAACGCTATAATATCGCTAGGTGGCGGTAACGGGCTGCCAAATAGACCAGTCACCCACGTTACTACAAGAAGAAGAGCCAGCTCCCCCTTCACGCAACCCTATCGGGGTTTTGCTATTCAACATTAATGTTACATTATAGCTGAATATTGGATGTTAAAAAAAATAATTTTAATAATATTGATCTGTGACCATTTAGTCTCTCTAGAAACTAAAGAGACACGACAGTAAACAATACCGTATATTTCTCCATTTCCATTGGGAAATGTGTTTGAGAATAGTTAGTATAGAAAATAATAGAACATTATCAATCTATAACAAATCAGAACACAACGTGGTTGTGGCCGTCGCTCGCTGTCTGCTTTCTATAACGCATCGGGTGACAGACAGGCTGACAGACAGCCCAGAGCATGCAGGCAGAGCGCGCCACGGGATGGTTATATATTTTATAATACATTAGGCTACATAAACGCTGCTGCCGCGGCTGCCACCTATCACAATTAAGGCATTTTATTTACCTCATGGTTTTACATTCACCAATTTCACCATCGCTGATGAGCAGCACTTTGTAGGCGAGGAGGGAGACTTGTTCAGGAACTCCATCATATCATAATTATATGGCTCTGCATGTAATAATATATGTGCTGCGAGCCAACGTGAGCCATGATGTCATAAGTTTTGCGGATTCACCGTTTTGCCTGTTTACACGGAGAAGGGGTAAAACGGCGTTCTCAAAGATTTCCACTCTGGGAGGTGGTTTCACTTTGTTGCGTTTTCACCTTCTGAAAACACCCTTCTCGTCTAAACGGACCCCAGCAAACGATACTTTATTTTGCCGTTTTATATGAACACCATTCTCGTCTAAAGACCACCTAAGATGAGCTACATTACCAGCCATTAACTGCAGCTGGCTATGCTATTATTATCTCAGCAGGAATAAATAGCTGCTTTCCAGAGAAGAAAAAAACAATATATAGACTTGCGGCAACCTTGTGTAGCAGCAAAAAAAACATTTTGATGGGCTCCACATGCATCACACTCACACACGCACCGATGTAACCCCAGGGTAAGGAACCAAAAGAGAGAATGGCAAAAAAGCAAGATATGGAAAAAATAAATGCTTTCTTATATAGACAGATAGGCAGACAGGTTGACAAGTAGTCAGGTAGACAGATAGACAGATAGGCAGACAGGTAGACAAGTAGTCAGGTAGACAGATAGACAGATAGGCAGACAGGTTGACAAGTAGTCAGGTAGACAGATAGACAGATAGGCAGACAGGTAGACAGATAGACAAATAGACAGATAGAAGTGAAAACCTACGATAATTAAAAGCATATTTTTTCCAGTTTCAGTTTAGAGAGAGTCATTTTCTTTTTTGACTAACCTAAAGGAGTTGTGGGACCGTTTTTAACACATTCATAATGACGTCTGTCAGAAGGGATTCAATTAACGCAACTCAATCAGTCATCCTATCCTATGTTCATTCTCCCCAGAGAACGAGACGAACCAGCTGAAATGGGTGAATAAATCACGTTGGTTATTGTGAGTTGGACTCAAAGTCAATTGGGAGCTTCCAAAGCTGTCCGAAAGCTATACGAGACAAAATGCGGAAAAAGAAGTTGGAACAACACATACAGAACTGGGAGATGGGTGCGTCGAGCTGCACGGTCCCTGTGGTGCCCCCTCTGGAGCTGAGCTTCTGGACCTGGGTGGGGGCGATGGGCTTGTGGGACTGGCCGGTGGCCCGGTACATGGCCTGGACCCAGAGGATGCGGTCCTGCTCGTCGTCACTGGCAAAGATCACAGTGTCTCCCTCCTTCACGGCGTTGAAGAACGTCCGGCCGCCATCTAGACCTGTGTTGTGGAAAGGAAAGGGCCACGTCACGGTACATACCGGTATTAGGGCAGGCCTGAATAACGCACTGAACGCAGTGCTGAGAAGTGGCGCTGTTGACCTTCACACTGTGCACAGGTGCATGATGGGAAGCTGAGTTTTTTAGCAGCCATGTGACGCTGTTGAGTTCCACACTGTGCACACCTGCATGATGGGAAGCTGAGTTTGTATCACCCAAGTGTGAAATTACTCTATATTCTAATCATTGCTATATTTAAAACCAATGTCATCCAATCAGAAGATAAACAGTGATATTGGAACTTGGAAGTGAATAAACAAATAAATTAGCTGACAAAATTGGAACTGCAAACGCAGCTGATGCGGCAGTGGTGGCTCAGGGGTAGAGTGGCTGGATGGTAACCGTAAGGTTGACAGTTCGAACCCAGGCTCCCCCAGAGTTAGTGTCGAAGTGTCCTTGAGCAAGACTCTGAACCCTGCTCCTGATGTGCTGGTTGGTGCCTTGCATGGTTTCTGCCGCCATGTGGGTGTGAATGGGTGAATGTAATGCACAATCTATGTAAAAGTGCCTTGGATAAAGGCGCTATATAAATGCACCATTTACCATTTAAATGATCATTGTGGGCTTCTCTGTCATGATTAGTTGTAATGTTTAAACGACCTAAAAATATATACAGTGTATTTTCTGCTTACTAAATAGCTAGAGAGATGAGGAAAACCCCGTTACCAAACAAACATTGTATTGCAATGATTAGTGGAATATATAAAGTAACAATTTAACAAAAAAAATTTTTTTGTTTCTAACCCCAAAAAATATCAATGACAGTACCTTTAATTACAAAACGTTTACAGAGTTCTGTGAAGTTTAAATATACTGTAGGCTTACTAATGTTAGCTGGTTGGCATGTTAAGTAATTGGCTGTGCCTGTCAGGTGTTACCTGGCTGAGGGTCGGTATAGTCCACAGTGTATCCATCCAATTGGAGGAGTTCCACAGGCTCCGCCTTCTTCTCTCTGTAGCTGCACATGGCGAAGGTATACTGGCTGACCTGAAGAGAAGCACACAGCCTTATCACACGCAGCAAGTATTCATGGGTTTCAAATGTAGTGTCCTACACCAGGGGTTCTCAACGTTTTTGGCCGGGGACCCCCAGAAATACTTTGGCAATGTCTCGGGACCCCCGCCCCGCCCCCCTCCCGACCCCCAATATAAATTGACTGCTACAATAACCTTAAACCATTTTGGGCGGGAAGCCCTTTTGGTGTTTTAAGCATTGTTATAATTTAGCTATTTAAAAATAGCAGATCTACAAGCTCATAGCGCGCCACCGAGTGGCGCGCTACGAGCTTGTAGGTCTGCTATTTTTGAAAAATCGTGAAAAAAAATAATATTTTTTTTTAATAATTTGGGGACCCCCTAAAATAATTTGGCGACCCCCCCGAGGGGTCGCGACCCACGGGTTGAGAACCCCTGTCCTACACCTGCCATCTCATTAAGAAGCTAATCGATAGATGCAGCGCGAGTCTTTAACTAAACCATATACCGTATCCGTATGTAAGCTACCAACTACGGGAACAAAACGTATTCTAACGTGAGATTACAATTATAGGTATATGCATACCGTATGCATGTGTAGGCTACATAATGAGCATGGAAATGACACAATGGAAGGAAATCTATGCCGTGCACAATTAAGTACTACTTCATTCAGAGCCCTATTTTTGTCAGTGCCAAGTTGAACAATTTAAAAATGTTGTTCAAAATAGTAAAAAAAATAATGTGTGAGTGTGTCTGTGTGTATGTGTAGTAGCCTACATGTGCTTGTGTTTATGCACGTGTAAAAATATAAAAATGCAGCATATAGAAAAGAGTATGCGACAGCTGTGTTACCCTCTCATTGCATACCGTGCGTGCGTGCGTGCGTGCGTGTGTGCGTGCGTGCGAATGATAATCACATTATAATAAGCTGAATGAAGTGTCTTGATCGGGGGGGGTAAACTATGAGAGTTAGTAGTGATGATAAAAGTGGTGTTAATGGGTGTTCATGACCAGCAATAATGAGCGACTACACGGCATGTCCATGTCTTTATGCACGCAGGCCCTCATGTCAGCTCTAATAGGAATGAAAGGACCAATCAACAAAGAGGGAGGGACTGAGCACATGGCAGCTGGGGAAATGGGAGTGTCTGTCTGTCTGTCTGTCTGTCTGTCTGTCTGTCTGTCTGTCTGTCTGTCTGTCTGTCTGTCTGTCTGTCTGTCTGTGTGCTGATGAGACCTGGGGCCGACTAGGGGACAGAGGGCCCCGTGGGACCCCTGCAGAACCCAACAACTCTTGGGTGGCCTATTGGCCTCCAGGACGTCACACAGGCTCATCAGAGTCTTAACTACGCACCCCACCCCCCACTCTCTTCCTAATTGTAAGCCCAACTCCCCAAATCTATTTTAAGTATAGCAACACACGCACGCACACACACACACACACACACACACACACACACACACACACACACACACACACACACACACACACACACACACACACACACACACACACACACACACACACACACACACACACACACACACACACACACACACACACACACACACACACACACACACCTCCACTCATAGTTGTCGTCGTGCGTAGGCAGCCCATTGGACCATACATGTCAACGTCACCACCGCTTTATGTAAGATAAGGTGTTTTGGTATGAAAATTATACAGTATAATATAAACATGTATCGATAAGCACTACAGAAGTGGGCTGAAGTGGTTAATGTACGTTAAAATTATACTTAAGTGTAAATGTACTTAGTTACTTTCCACATTTGCATTTCTGTATCTATGGTTCCACACACCAACAGGTCACCATCATCCATTAATTAACTCATATCGATGTACTATGTGTAGTATTGTGTACTAATGAGTACTATGTGTAGTATTGTGCACTATGTGTACTATGTGTAGTATTGTGTACTAATGTGTACTATGTGTAGTATTGTGTACTATGTGTAGTATTGTGTACTAATGTGTACTATGTGTAGTATTGTGTACTATTGTGTACTACGTATGTGTCTGCCATAAGGGGAATGTCGTGAACTCATTGATTACACCCTCCAACCATAGAGGCGTGTAGAAGAAGACCATCGGACTCTGAAGTGTTCATTTATTTGCAACTCCCAACATTTGGTAAAATTTGTACCAAATGGAGATTACCGTGTATACTGGCAGAATCTGAACAGAGGCCAAATAAGGTGACAGAACTACACGGTGGATTGATCGATCAGTCGGTGGACAGATAGACAGATACATAGATAGATAGACAGACAGACAGACGTGTAGCCAGATAGACAGTTAAGTAGACGGACTGAGGGGGCAGAGAGGGAGGCTAGTGTCGTTCTACAGATGTTGCCTGCGGACCGCTCAGTGATTAGACATCACTTTGCATCATAAACACAGGCTTTAGCCTTCCAATCTGTTCTCTAACCCAGCAGAGCAGAGGGGACACACCAGGCCAGCACCAAGCACTTCTGGCAGGAGGAGGAGGAGGAGGAGGAGTAGGAGGAGGAGGAGGAGGAGAGGAAGAATTTAAGAGGACGAGAGAAGAGAGAGGGCAAGAAACAAGAGATGTAACGATGACATTGACAATGCCTGTCAGTAGCCTATGCCGTATATATGGGTGAAGTCCAATAAAAACATTTCTGAAGACAACAAATATTTGTGTAATGTTGGCAACACAAAAGCCATTCACAAAATGAAGTGACAATCTGCGGGAGAGCACCAGGGGTCCAAATGGACCCTTACAGGTCTGTGACCGTCAGAGTTTAAACACTGAGGATTTTACAGTGTAGATTGGGGTCCCAGAGATAAACATAGAGATATAAGAACATCAAATGGGGGTCCGTGCTCTAATGGCATCAAACTGTGGGTCCTAAAAAAAAGGGGAAAAAATCATTGAGAATGACCGGCAATGACGGCATTTACCGCCGTTATTGCCATCTAGGGGGCGAAAAGGAACTCATAGCTTGCCAGCCGTTGACTTCAATGTTAGAGCATCTTAGTTTGAAAGCGGTTTCTAGCCGGAAACTGCGAGTCAGGAAGTGAAAGTCCGCTATGTAACATGTCCCGTGATTGTCATTTAATTCACCCAAAACATACTCTTTGTAACTGAGGATCATATCGCTTAGAGAAATGAGCCGCAAATCAAGCTCGTTTTTGGTCCAAAAAGAAGAATCCGAGATATTACGATTCTAAAAACTGCGTCCCCATAGACAGCATGAGCCAGCAGAATTTTCATTTCATTTTTATTTATTTTTTGTCGTTTTTTTTAATCAATTGATATTAAAAAAGGCATGAAAAGGCAACATCGGCGTGCTGGGACTAGTTTTGGGTTCCAACTCCAAGTCACACTGCCCTAATCTGTTTCCCTGAGTAGGCGACCAGGCCTTCGGCGGCGTGGCCTCGTGAAGTGACGTCCAAAGCTCAAGTGTGTCACACACACAGGCTGTGTGTGAGCGGAGGATGTGAGAAATGGAATACTCTGTGCAGTGAATGCTGGAAACATTCTCAAGTTTCCGATATAGGATGAGAAGGCGGCATCAAATGAATGAATGTGAAGTGTTGAACATTCAAAAAACGGTTAAAAGCCTCGTTTCCCCTGCTGTTATTGCTCTGGAGAAATGTTTGTCTGGGATCCTCAGAGGATGTGTTTTTGATGTGCTTGCTCTGGCGCAACACGCCTGAAAATGATCAACAAGGTACATGTAGCTGTGGGCGAGTCCAAAGACAACTTCAAGCAAGATATTTGCTGTTAGGTGAAAGTGTGATATGATGGAGACATATGTTGTATAGTCAATACTTACACGAGACTTGACATAAGCAAAACAAAAAGTGCAAAGGGAAAGAAAAGAAAGAAAGAAAGGAAAAAGGATGTAGAGAAATTAAACACAGACATGCATGGTAAATAAGTATAACTTAGAATAGAAATTATAACATGCAACAATAATCAGAATGTATCGTTCATTCATATGTGGTGAATAGCAAGCATGTGCTTCTAACAATCTAACAAGCATATACGTACAAATACACAAATATTACAAATGCACAGGCACACACACACACACACACACACACACACACACACACACACACACACAGGCACATAGAGGCACACATACAAACATGCATGTATATACTCACAAACCTGCACACAAGCCACCCCCACGCACGCACGCACGCACGCACGCACGCACGCACGCACGCACGCACACACGCGCGCACGCACACGCACACGCACACGCACACGCACACACACACACACACACACACACACACACACACACACACACACACACACACACACACACACACGCAGTCTATTGACCGGTATTTGTCACTTGCTATATGTATCGCTGGGAGCGAGTGTGAGGCTTGAAGTTGGCGGCGCTCAGGCATTCCTAGCTGCGAGTGCTAAGCCAGCTAGTGTTCACTCGGCTTTGTCAATCTACTGTCAACTTGTAGCTCTGAGACATATCCTGTCCAACACATAAGCGACAGCCAGCCGCCCTCATACACTTCCCCAACGCACAGCCACCAGGAAATGGCCGCTATATCCCCATCCTCCTGAAAAAAGCCTGTTTGGGCTCTCCATCATTCCTCTGACAGCTTGGTTGCACATCTCTGCCTCGCTCCTCACGCACAATATTGTGTGTGGTGAAAATATTAGCCATAACCCCACCAGTTGATGGGAGAATGTGCTGACATTGGATAGCTGCCCAGTTTAGTGGAGTAATATGGCATTTTATGTTGCTGTTATTAAAGTCAATGTGGCTGTGAATGATGCAAAAACAACGAATTGGCTCATATAAGGCAACCAGCCCTAGGCGACAGTAGACTAAAGCTAATTCTAAAAGTGACATTGCTTCCAATTTCCTGTATAGCTATAGGATGTTTAATTATTATACACATTCACACAAACAAGGCACTTTCTTATATTTCTTGTTGTATGTTTAGCCTATCGAATGTAAATTATCTCATGTTTGCTTTTTTTGTAATGATACATATTCAGTGTCAACACATTTACATCACTTACCTGAACAAGCACAAAGAAACGCTTCTTCCATCTCTTCCATACGTTTTTCCCAATAGCCCATAGGTACCTGTGGAATAAGACATTCAGACTTAGAACCTAATTGGGAGCTCAAGAAATACCATGTCGTAGGTCATAGTATCTAGCAATATTGTTGAAACAAACTATAGAAAACATGTTCATTTATAGTTGCAGGCTTCTGTGATTGATGTCCTTCAGGTTAGATTTTGTGTTGAAAACCGTTATGAAGGGGGAAAGTGACTTGTGCAACTTTGCCAAGGATCTGCTGCCCTCTCCTGTTTGAATCACATTACTGCAGCCAGGCATGAACTTATTTCACAAGCTCTTTAAAGCTGTTTCCACATTTAGGCGCGGCAGCTTTTCACTCAGAGCAGGCGTCTCTTCCTGGTTTTTAGACAGCTGGTGGGTGGGACCTGTTCTAGCAAAAAAAGGGATGCCCCCTCCATCAACACATGCATGATTTCCACTATTCCCATCAATGACAGCTCAGAAGGTAGAGCAGCCCTCTTGGAATCAGAAGGTTCCAGGCCTTTTTTTTTATTTATTTTTTACATACAAGTACATTTGTATGTCTTTAAAATTAACGTTCTGATTAATTGAAAATGGAGGACCCTGTAAACAAGTCTTAGTGCTTTTTCTGGTTATATCCTCAAATTTTGTATTGACCTGCACTTTCGTTGAACTGTACCCATTCTACAAACTGTTAATAACATTTTCTATCAATCAATCTAGATTCCCGGCTACTCCTCCTGGCTGTGTGACGAAGTGTCCTTGAGCAAGAACCCCTAACTGCTCCTGATGAGCAGGTTGGTGCCTTGGCTTGCACTGTTGATTTTGACAGCAAATTTTGATTTAGTTTTAGTCATAGTTTTTAGAATAAAATGTCACTTTAGTTTTAGTCATATTTTGGTCATCTGAAATGTTTCTTCTTTTAGTCTAGTATTAGTCGACTGAATATAAGATTATTAGATTAAATATAAGACTAAATCTACAGTTGATTTAGTCAACTAAATGCATCTTAGCGGGCCATGATGGGCGTCATAATGTCTGATGAAAACAGCCGATCTACAAGCTCACAACACGTCACTCTACGACACGTTGTGAGCTTGTTGATCTGCTATTTCCGGAGCACAACACATGCACACAACCAAGCATAATGACTTGTCTTTTAGTTCTACTGGATCTCTTCTCCTCTATTCCCTCCTTAACATGTTAGTTTTTGTCATCATAATAGCTTAGTTTTTATTTTGTTTTCGTCACAGAAAAAAGGTAGCCGACCGTAATGTTTCTTCATAGTTTGTCGATGAAATTAACACAGGTGCCTTGCATGGTTTCCTCTGCCATTGGTGTGTGAATGGGTGAATGTGAAATACATTGCAAGTGCTTTTGGAGAAAGGCACTATAGAAATGCAGCCCATTTACCATAATCACACATTATGTTCTTAACATGAGCGCTATTCAAATGCTACTGAAACATTAAACCCAGATTTGACATGTTTTCTGTAATGCTTGGGGTGTTTTATTGTAACAGCCCATTTTCAATTGTTTAGACCAGTGCAATTATATCCAATGAGTTGATTTAAAATATACGTTTACACACCATGGTGTGTGACGGATTTATAATTAGTTGCACGCCTGTGTCGCGGGGACCGCATGTCGCAAGCCGACCTATACAAGCTCATAGATCGGCTATAGCAGGTAGATTGGCTATTGTTGGTGTGTTCACAAGCAAGTACAAATTGGGTACGCATCTTTTTCTTATCCTGGAGCACAAGGCTGAAGGCTCAGCTGTTTCATTTCAGTTGATTGAAGCTAAAAATGTATATCACCAAGGGAAAGGGCAATAATTCAATCAAAATGTGATCTATGCTGAAGCTGCCTTTTTAGCTTATGGACCTACGGTATAAGGCATAGCTCTCGATTTGATTATTGTGAGTGACTGCATCAGAATCAGAATACCTTATATACTGTAATATACCTTTTCACAGTGGCAGTTTTGATGAGTAAACACAGTTGAATGTTAACATTAATGAAGTGGCTGTACAGTGACTACTGAGATAGACATGTGATGATGACATACGAAAGAAGCCTAGGACCCTGACCTTTACCCTGTCTACACCAAATCTCTTGATATCTTGATATATTGATTGAATTAGTTTCTTTAGTTTAAATAGTGTCTTCTTTTCTTTTCTCGCTGTACACGATAAACTGTACTGTGACCTTTCCCAGAAAAAAACACTCGTCAGATGAGGCTCCTTGACTCTTTTTCTTTGATTCTTTTGCTACATGTCGTATGAAAGCAGAGGGGGAAAAGGAGAGGGCAAGGAGGACGGTGTTGTAAAAGAACATCTGAGAGTGCATGGAGGACCTCCTGATCTCCCAGACTAGCTAGAGGTATACAACCCAGCATGCGTGCCTTTCCTCCATCCTTCCCCCCCCCCCCCCCCCCCCCAGAGTCCCTCCTAGGGCTGCATGCTGCCTGTCGTCCTGAATAAAAGCGTCTGGGTCGGGACAGCAGATGAGGGTTCTGCCCAGAGCCTGACAGGCTGCCAGGCAGAGAGAGGCTGGCATGAGGAGCATACGGAGCCCATATACAGTGCAGCCTGGTGGCGCGTCCTCTTTGAGCCCCTCCCTGAATAGTAGGCATATGGAGGAGAGTGAGGGAGAAAGGCGGCCTCACAGCTACAGACAGCAATGCTGATCGATGCGTGTGCGTGTGTGTGTGTGTGTGTGTGTGTGTGTGTGTGTGTGTGTGTGTGTGTGTGTGTGTGTGTGTGTGTGTGTGTGTGTGTGTGTGTATGTGTGTGTGTGTGTGTGTGTGTGTATTGCATGTGTAAAACAGTTCCTGACATCCCAGAGCTGGCGGTGCGTGTCACATCACTTTTGCTCCTTGGCGATTAGATTAATTAGGAATCATTATGTGCCATGTGATCTGGGATGAGAAGAGAAGCCAGATGAAGTCACTTAGTGTTTCCACCCACCAAGTTCACTCGCAGTTATTGGACTCGATACTGATATGAGCTGTTGGCGCTCCATCTGTGTCCGGGGCCAATAATGTGAAGTTGAAGCCTTGGCTCATCATTGGAAAGTGTACGCTGGTGTCAAAGATCCTGCATTAATAGCATTATGCATGAAGTAATGTATTTGGGGTGAACGTGATCAACCATATAGCCCAAGAATGGCCTACCAACAGTGGTGTAATGGTGATTTTATTTTTTTCTTTGGGGGAATGGTATTTTATGGTTTCTTTTTACAAAGAAACCATCTTCTAAATCACAGCAGCTTGTGTTGTATTTTATCGTTGAGTTAATTGTATTTTATACAATATAGTACGTATAGTGCGTGATTGCTGATTATTTTGTATTTGTTATCTAATTTTTGTCTTATTATTCTGTGTAAATATGTCTGAAGTCTGACTTAAATACAAATGTACTTATTGTAGCAAGCATTTGATGTTGATGAAATAGCTTGAATGTTGTTTGGTGACCACTAGAGGGCAACAAATTATTAACTTGGTTCTAGGCCTCATCTAGGGGATGTTATTCTGCTTAAACTAATCAAGTGTTATGGATTCTTAATATTGGCAGCTTGCACAGTACTGTAGATTGTTGCTTTGCTTAAAGGGGAATACCACTCATTTTTGACATTTTACTATGTCATTAATATACCTTAGAGGTGTTGAAATAATAAAAAGGTCCATCTGTTCTGTGTTTCCTAGAAAAATCATTAACAAAAAATTCATTAACATGGTGAAACACATCTTGATGACATCATCAAGATGTGATTCACCATGTTAATGATTTTTTTGTTAATGATTTAACAACTCCACTGTGGGTGAAGTATAAGAAGGAGAGTCTACGCAAGCTGCAAGTAGCCTATAATGACTGTCTTCGAATCCTGTTAAAAAAAACCCAGGAGCACTAGAGCCAGTGGGCTTTTCTGTTCATTGGGTCTCACTACATTCATGGCTCTGTTGAGGAACCTGACATTCAAATTCATGAGCAGGCTGGATCGCTCACTGAATGGACTCATTGGACAGATGACAGACCCAGGCCGTAGTTCTGTAAGGTACACTTCTACCATCAGAGGACACTGGCACGAGTGCCTCGCTTAGAGTAGTAACCTGTGGGGCTGGGTAAATGTACTGTATTTTTATTTATTTTTATTCTCTATTTGTGATGTACTGTCTTACCTTGTGGGCCACGAGCCTGTAATAAAGTTTATATCTATCCTGGAAACCAGACAAATCTGCCACAGGAAAAAAATAAATCCCTGGGGAGATTGTTATGGCGCTGAGTCCTCGCACAGCTTTAATTATAGGCTACATTTCGTTCAACCCAGAGTTGTGGGTGACAAATCAGAGCCCACTATTCAGAATGAGCCCCTTGGAAAATAAATCTTCCACACCGAAGTTCCAGACTAATATGTACACAGTGACTAATATCTACAGAGTGATATTAGTCTGGCCATGCCACAAAAGGTTAAGACAGCAGCGAAGCGATATTGTGAAAGTCTGGACGGGGAACACTACGATCACTCACCCACAGTGCTTCATGTTCTGTGGCTTGTCCATGCGGATGGCCAGTTTGATCCTGAGGTCGCTGTCTGGGCAGCCTTTGGACACGGTCATCTTGTGAAGCTCTTGCTGCTTGCTCTGGCTGTTGGGGGTTGGGTGGAGCACCACCTGAGAGCATGTATTGTTGTACACACAATACACAAACATGACAGGAGCATTTTGTTCATAAAAATTGAAAGATTCAAGTTTACATTGATATGAGCATGCACTTCACATTGTGGTACTATGTGGTTCCCTTGGGGTGTTTAATGTTTGGTTAATACATGATCACCACAAGGAGCAATGTACAATTCCACACAGCACCAAATGCAGGTGTACAGTACGAATTTAAATATACATTACATACTGCAAATATATAATGAAGAACGCACGCACGCACGCACGCACGCACGCACGCACGCACGCACGCACGCACGCACGCACACGCACACTATCTTACCCGGCCTAACTCCTTGTCTTCCAGGGCCAGAACCCCAGTGCTCTCTGTGAACAGCTTCACTTTGACTGCAGGCAGTGGCTGGGTGGTGGTGAAGTCTCCCTGGGTACCCCAGCTACACACACACACACACACACACACACACACACACACACACACACACACACACACACACACACACACACACACACACACACACACACACACACACACACACACACACACACACACACACACATTGATTGATTGATTGAAAATGTGATTAACAGTTTGCAGAATTACAGTACATTTCAAGCACAAACTCAATACAAAGGCTGTTAACTGTGAGTGGACGACCCAATTAAGCATTACACTTGTTTACAACAGGGTCCACCATGTTCAATTCATCAAAACATTTAGAGACGTACAAATAGACACTTCTATATAGACAAAGAACAGAACAGGAATTCATCATAATGGAGGTAAATAGGGAAAAGAAACATATACTTGGTGGAGTATCGAATCTTGTGGACCAGACCCATTGCAATATGCTGTACTCACACACACACACACACACACACACACACACACACGCACACACGCACACACACACACACACACACACACGTATAATGGTCAAAATAGAAGCTACTGTACTACTGTCATTGACTGAGCAACTTTCACATACGCAGGATCAGAGCTCAGCTGCTCTCATGATCCATTTGCAACAAAACTCAATTTAAGCAGGGAACCATAAACCATGTGAATCTGTCAGCATTTGTGTATGAGATAAAAGAGAGATAGAGAGAGAGAGAGAGATAGAGAGAGAGAGAGAGAGAGAGAGAGAGCGCTTTGAAACTGCTGCTGTATATACGAGACGGATGAGCTGACTGACTCCTTCTGTCAGCTCTCCTTGCTGTACGTCTCTCTCACACTCACAAACACACACACACACACACACCATAACTATGACACACACACACGCGGACGCATACACACACACACACACACACATGTATGAACACATGCAAGCGCACAGCCGCACACACACACACGCACGCACGCACGCACGCACGCACGCACCTAACTGAAGGAATGGCTAATTCGTGTCATCCCCCCTGCTGTCACATACACACACACACACACACACACACACACACACACACACACACACACACACACACACACACACACACACACACACACACACACACACACACACACACACACACACACACACACACACACACACACACACACACACACACACACACACACACACACACACTACCCTAAAGGAATGGCAGCTTCATTAGAGCCATCTTCCAAGCAGCCTCTCTCTCTGCTCCTGCATATGATCTGCATGAGGCAGAACAGCAAAAATATTGCAAAACAACTGATGTGGAGGTAATGAAACTGTTCCAAGGTCTAGAGATGGGCTCGCGAACACAAGATAATGAATCACCGCTACATCTGTCATTGAAAAAATAATATCTTTCGGCGATTATCTTAGTTTTAAGGGTAACTGTTGTATAATTGCAATACATCTGGCATCTATAACATGAAGAAAACAGCATCTAAGCTTGACCTCATGTAATTTTACTTCAAATGGACGGACGGCTGGTAATAAGCACTGCCTGGTAATAAGCACTGTTAATGATTTGTTTTTGTGCCTTTTTATTGATAGTTACAGTGAAGACGGACAGGAAAGAGGGAGATAGAGAAGGGGAGAAACACGCAGCAAAGGTCGTCATGAACAGGACTCGAACACGCAACGCGCTGTCAGGCCAGAGCCTATATGTGGCATGCGCCCGGACCACTAGGCCAGCGGGTGCCCCATCACGTTAACTTTTAACCATTACTTTAAACTTCAGCTGTTAAAAAATAGCTGATCTACAAGCTCGTCACCGAGTGCTGCGTTACGAGCTTGTAGATCAGCTATTTTTGAAACAATTTGGAAAATGTGCAAATGTATTTTAATTCATATCTTTGCTTCTGGGGGGTCCCTGGAACAACATATTTTCAGATGGGGGTCGCCGGGCCACATACATATAATTCTGGAGGTCCTTGACATGAAAAAGTTTGAGAACCATATAGAAACATATGTTTGTCAGAAAACTGTCAGGATTTAGAACACATTTTGTAGAATCTGGTCTCACTCCTAAATGGGTTAAAGATGTGTAGATTTAAGTGCAGTATATTGCAGTATACTACAGGTATAAATCTTCATCTTCCTTCATATTTTTTTCATTTCGCAAGAAGAGTTCTTCTGCATTGGGATCAGATCAGATGGATGGTAAAACCTAATTATTCTACTTGAATATTTGTTCTGTGTTAGACCAGCAGATGGCAGTCTTCATGCATCTTTTAGATGATCATTTTGGGTATGTGTGTGTAAATTGCATTCTTTTTTTGGCAGTCCGCTTTCAGAATAATTTACCACTGCTTCTTTTTCAATTTGATCCAGTCTTCATGTGAACAGATCCAGACCATGAATGAACAGAACATGTAGCATAATGTGTGCATATTGTACATGGACATACACCATTAAACACTGCATACGGCTTTGTGGGTGTGTGCCAATGATGTGAGCACTTGTCCATAAAGCCAAAGAACAATCATTCACTAAGTTTGATAGTCAGTACACAGCCACAGGGTTCATAGCCTTGTGGTTCCTTGTGTGTTGTAGTGCTGTAGGTGATGTGTTTATTGTGTGTTGTAGTGCTGTAGCTGATGTGTTTATTGTGTGTTGTAGTCCTGTAGGTGATGTGGTTCCTTGTGTGTTGTAGTGCTGTAGGTGATGTGTTTATTGTGTGTTGTAGTGCTGTAGGTGATGTGTTTATTCATAGCCTTGTGGTTCCTTGTGTTGTAGTGCTGTAGGTGATGTGTTTATTGTGTGTTGTAGTGCTGTAGGTGATGTGTTTATTCATAGCCTTGTGGTTCCTTGTGTTGTAGTGCTGTAGGTGATGTGTTTATTGTGTGTTGTAGTGATGTAGGTGATGTGTTTATTCATAGCCTTGTGGTTCCTTGTGTGTTGTAGTGCTGTGTGATGTGCTGTAGGTGATGTGTGTTGTAGTGCTGTAGGTGATGTGTTTATTGTGTGTTGTAGTGCTGTAGGTGATGTGTTTATTGTGTGTTGTAGTGATGTAGGTGATGTGTTTATTGTGTGTTGTAGTGCTGTAGGTGATGTGTTTATTGTGTGTTGTAGTGCTGTAGGTGATGTGGTTATTGTGTGTTGTAGTGCTGTAGGTGATGTGTTTATTGTGTGTTGTAGTGCTGTAGGTGATGTGGTTCCTTGTGTGTTGTAGTGCTGTAGGTGATGTGTTTATTGTGTGTTGTAGTGCTGTAGGTGATGTGGTTCCTTGTGTGTTGTAGTGCTGTAGGTGATGTGTTTATTGTGTGTTGTAGTGCTGTAGGTGATGTGTTTATTGTGTGTTGTAGTGCTGTAGGTGATGTGTTTATTGTGTGTTGTAGTGCTGTAGGTGATGTGGTTCCTTGTGTGTTGTAGTGCTGTAGGTGATGTGTTTATTGTGTGTTGTAGTGCTGTAGGTGATGTGGTTATTGTGTGTTGTAGTGCTGTAGGTGATGTGTTTATTGTGTGTTGTAGTGCTGTAGGTGATGTGGTTATTGTGTGTTGTAGTGCTGTAGGTGATGTGGTTCCTTGTGTGTTGTAGTGCTGTAGGTGATGTGGTTCCTTGTGTGTTGTAGTGCTGTAGGTGATGTGGTTCCTTGTGTGTTGTAGTGCTGTAGGTGATGTGTTTATTGTGTGTTGTAGTGCTGTAGGTGATGTGTTTATTCATAGCCTTGTGGTTCCTTGTGTGTTGTAGTGCTGTAGGTGATGTGGTTCCTTGTGTGTTGTAGTGATGTAGGTGATGTGTTTATTCATAGCCTTGTGGTTCCTTGTGTGTTGTAGTGCTGTAGGTGATGTGGTTCCTTGTGTGTTGTAGTGCTGTAGGTGATGTGGTTCCTTGTGTGTTGTAGTGCTGTAGGTGATGTGGTTCCTTGTGTGTTGTAGTGCTGTAGGTGATGTGGTTCCTTGTGTGTTGTAGTGCTGTAGGTGATGTGTTTATTCATAGCCTTGTGGTTCCTTGTGTGTTGTAGTGCTGTAGGTGATGTGGTTCCTTGTGTGTTGTAGTGCTGTAGGTGATGTGTTTATTGTGTGTTGTAGTGCTGTAGGTGATGTGTTTATTGTGTGTTGTAGTGCTGTAGGTGATGTGTTTATTGTGTGTTGTAGTGCTGTAGGTGATGTGTTTATTGTGTGTTGTAGTGCTGTAGGTGATGTGTTTATTGTGTGTTGTAGTGCTGTAGGTGATGTGGTTATTGTGTGTTGTAGTGCTGTAGGTGATGTGTTTATTCATAGCCTTGTAGTTCCTTGTGTGTTGTAGTGCTGTAGGTGATGTGTTTATTCATAGCCTTGTGGTTCCTTGTGTGTTGTAGTGCTGTAGGTGATGTGTTTATTGGCTGTGTGTTGTAGTGCTGTAGGTGATGTGTTTATTCATAGCCTTGTGGTTCCTTGTGTGTTGTAGTGCTGTAGGTGATGTGTTTATTGGCTGTGTGTTGTAGTGCTGTAGGTGTTGTAGTGATGTAGGTGATGTGTTTATTCATAGCCTTGTGGTTCCTTGTGTGTTGTAGTGCTGTAGGTGATGTGTTTATTCATAGCCTTGTGGTTCCTTGTGTGTTGTAGTGCTGTAGGTGATGTGTTTATTGTGTGTTGTAGTGCTGTAGGTGATGTGGTTCCTTGTGTGTTGTAGTGCTGTAGGTGATGTATTTATTGTGTGTTGTAGTGCTGTAGGTGATGTGTTTATTCATAGCCTTGTGGTTCCTTGTGTGTTGTAGTGCTGTAGGTGATGTATTTATTGTGTGTTGTAGTGCTGTAGGTGATGTGTTTATTCATAGCCTTGTGGTTCCTTGTGTGTTGTAGTGCTGTAGGTGATGTGGTTATTGTGTGTTGTAGTGCTGTAGGTGATGTGGTTCCTTGTGTGTTGTAGTCCTGTAGGTGATGTGGTTCCTTGTGTGTTGTAGTGCTGTAGGTGATGTGTTTATTGTGTGTTGTAGTGCTGTAGGTGATGTGTTTATTCATAGCCTTGTGGTTCCTTGTGTGTTGTAGTGCTGTAGGTGATGTGTTTATTGTGTGTTGTAGTGCTGTAGGTGTTGTAGTGCTGTAGGTGATGTGTTTATTGTGTTGTAGTGCTGTAGGTGTTGTAGTGCTGTAGGTGATGTGTTTATTGTGTGTTGTAGTGCTGTAGGTGATGTGTTTATTGTGTTGTAGTGCTGTAGGTGTTGTAGTGCTGTAGGTGTGTGTTGTAGTGCTGTAGGTGATGTGTTTATTGTGTTGTAGTGCTGTAGGTGTTGTAGTGCTGTAGGTGATGTGTTTATTGTGTGTTGTAGTGCTGTAGGTGATGTGTTTATTGTGTGTTGTAGTGCTGTAGGTGATGTGTTTATTGTGTGTTGTAGTGCTGTAGGTGATGTGTTTATTGTGTGTTGTAGTGCTGTAGGTGATGTGTTTATTGTGTGTTGTAGTGCTGTAGGTGATGTGTTTATTGTGTTGTAGTGCTGTAGGTGTTGTAGTGCTGTAGGTGTGTGTTGTAGTGCTGTAGGTGATGTGTTTATTGTGTGTTGTAGTGCTGTAGGTGATGTGTTTATTCATAGCCTTGTGGTTCCTTGTGTGTTGTAGTGCTGTAGGTGTTGTGTTTATTGTGTGTTGTAGTGCTGTAGGTGTTGTGTTTATTGTGTGTTGTAGTGCTGTAGGTGATGTGTTTATTGTGTGTTGTAGTGCTGTAGGTGATGTGTTTATTGTGTGTTGTAGTGCTGTAGGTGATGTGTTTATTGGTCCTTGTGTGTTGTAGTGCTGTAAGTGATGTGGTTCCTTGTGTGTTGTAGTGCTGTAGGTGTTGTAGTGCTGTAAGTGATGTGTTTATTGGCTGAGTAATCGTTTGTCTTTCCAGATGTCTACAATTTATCCTCCCACACACCTGTGATACTGAGAACCTCAACTCAACTCTGTGGCAAGGCAAGCAATCACACACATTCTCTTCTACAATAGCAGACAGAACAAAGACTAAATGCAGCCCATAAATAAAACATGGACGGAGGAAAGAGAAGTTTTGCATTATATTTGAGAGAAAACCATTCCCCTGACAGACAGCCAATGATGAATGCAGATGCTTGGCCAGGAAGCATCTTGTTTCTATAATACATACTGTAATGAAGTGAAAATGTCTCTCATTTCCTCGCTTCCTTGCTTCCAGTCGTTGTATGCTCTGTCAGGGGATTCGCCAAATCTCTAACCAATTGACTTGGTAAAGAGGTGAGTGAAGAGCATGCAGGGGAAGTTCTCTGTCTCTCACTCTCTCATGCTTCACAGTTTTATATGCACAATGTTTACTGGGATACCACCATGGTATAGCCCTGGCAAGATTTCGTTCAGTACATCTATGATTCGGTATGCCAATTAGGCAGGTGGGTCACAAGTCTTAGTCACTTGAGTGGCAGCGTGCCTTCCGCTTGACTTCCGCCTTGCCTGTGCTTCCATGTGATACAGGTCGCTCCAATGAATTGCAGCGGCCAATGAGGTATCTAGTTTAATTTTATATGGGTGCAATCACAGGACACCTGTTCCCCACCCTTCCATATACCCTGGCCAGTGGCGACTCCAATTCTACCCCCTGGCTCCCAAGCTCTGGCCGATCTACAAGCTAACAAAGCAAGACAGAATGCAAGACTTTTTGAGTGGTAGATCTGCTACTTTTGCTGGATGCTTTTGCGTGACATTGTGAGCTTGTAGATCTGCTATTTTCAAATGGTCGAAATGTAGGGCTGAAGTGGTTACTGTATGTTTTGAAATGTAACTAGTAACTAAAGTTTTCAAATAAATGTAGTGTAGTAAAAGTACAATATTTGCCTCTGAAATGTAGTGGAGTAGAAGTAAAAGTACTGTAAATTAGAAATACTCAAGCAAAGTACAAATACCTCAAAATCTTACACAGTTAAGTACTTAGGTAAAGGTAGTTACAGTACTTTCCACCACAGCTAAACACAAAACATTATCCACAAACCGTGTGAAACAGGGGGTGAGGTGAATCACACTTGATTGAATTGAGCCAGGGAATATGGAAAAAAAACTCTGAATGTCATAGCATTTGAGACCATCAGAATGGTCAGGGAATATGGAAAACACTCTGAATGTCATAGCATTTGAGACCATCAGAATGGTCAGGGAATATGGAAAACACTCTGAATGTCATAGCATTTGAGACCATCAGAATGCATAGATAAGCTGTGCTATTAATTGTTACTGTGTGGGCACAGTTGCACACTAGTCCACAAAATAAAATGAATTAATAATGACAATGCCACTATACTTGCATGACTCATATAATGTCAGTGCCAGTCAGTGGTGGTTTCAAAAATCTTTTGAAAACAGCAGATCTACAAGCACACAATGCGGCACATCGCGCTCGTGTGTGTGTGGTGTGTGGTGTGTGTGTGTGCGTGCGTGCGTGCGTGCGTGCGTGCGTGCGTGCGTGCGTGCGTGCGTGCGTGCGTGCGTGCGTGCGTGCGTGCGTGTGCGCGCGCGTGCGTGCGTGTGTAGACATACGTGGGTTTGGAGGCCTCAGCTTGGTCTGTCTGCAGCTTGTGTCCCCCCTCTACCTCCATGGTACAGTACACAATCCTGTTGGGAGCCAGAGACTTCAGGCCTTGCACCTCCATTATCACCACCTGAAATAGAGACCGTCCGGAACAGTTCAGGCATGAATTGAATCTCTCCCGGTCAGCTGTCAGAGAGTGTCACTGTCAGTGCTGTCGTCAAATTATAGCTTATTGGCTATTAGTGATTTATTTGGTGGGCCCAAACAACAAGTTGTACAGCAGGAGAAGAGGCACGTGCAATTGTACTAGTATTGTCGATCTTGAGGAGCTTATTGGAGATGTTTGTCTCGTTGTTATCGAGGAGGAGAACAATGTGAACCACTGGTGGTGGCAGTGGCAGGAAAATAATGTTTGATTTTTTTTTTGGTGGGCTAAATCTAAAACGAGTTGTAGGCCTACTACAAAAGACGCAAAGCAAGTTGATGATGAGGAGATTATTGGGGACTTTGTTGGAGGAGTTATACATTGTTGTGGAGGACGAGGAGAAAGAGGAGGAAGGGGAAGGTAAGCATTTACTATTGTGTGTTCTGATGATTTGCCGGCTGCTGCTAATGTTAATATAGACCTCCTACTGTCTTATTCTTTGTGTTCTGACTGAGAGTTGGCTGTGTCGCCTGCCTGTGCCCCAACTGAACTTGGATATATTGTATTGTGTACTGGGCTGGCTGGTCGGGCTGCGCTCGGCGGCCCACTGCGATATAATATGGCTTATAGGTTTCTTTCTGTGCCTCTGTTGTGTAACGTTCTATGGCCGCTGTCACTGTGCCAGGGTTTCTGTGCCATACCATAGCCTGCTGCGTGGCAATTCTGCATTTATTTTATTTATATCATTCAAAACAGATTGATGTTACTGTTACTACTAAGGCCTAATATGTGCTGTATCACAGTATCAGCTAAGCCTGGTTAATTGCTTGCGTCAGACGTCAGTTTGTTCATAACTTGCATGTGGAGAGGGAAAGAAAACGCAACTTTTTCCGCATGAAAATGCACTGCTACTGTAAATATCTTCCCGTGGCCATGTTCACAGGTGTTACCGACTAATGAAGGTCAAACAAGAGTCAGGGTGCTGCTATTCTGCGTGTTGGCTCACTGGAAACACTCTAGTGTTCCAAATGGCCCTGTACGGGTGTATAACTCTGGGAGTGCACAGCGGTCCAGGCACCTTGGCTGGTAATCCAGTCTGGCAGTGTGCCGCAGGTTCGACTCCCGATCCCGACGGCCTTTACTGCATGTCATCCCCCCATCTCTCTCCCCATTTACTGTCAGCCTACTGTCTGTCCCTCCATACAAAAATAAAGGCGAAAGCCACAAAAAAACCCATTAAACTCTGGGAGTGTACAGAGTTATGGGGGTCCTTGAAATTCAAACGTTTGAGAACCACATACTGCACACTAAACGGAACAGAGCCTTACTTAGTATCATCGGTAACACCTGTGAAGGAAGTAGGGAAGTGGCCCGGAAGTAGTTAGAGTTATTCCGTGTGCATAGAGCCCATTACCCCGTACTGACCTCCAGACTGAAGGAGAGGACCACGTCGGACTTGGACAGGGTGTTCTCGTCCTCCTGGCCCATGTCCATGATGGAGGTGTTGTGGCCTCGCTTCAGCTTCTGCAGCTTGAACTCTCCTCCCTTGGAGACCGGCATGCTCTCCAGGTTGGCCATCAGCAGGTTGACGGAGGAGCGGAGCTCTTCGATGTACATGGCCTCCATTTCTTTGGACACAAATTTGGGGAACTTCCCACCCTGGCCAGAGAACATGAAAGCCATTAATCATCTTTCTGCTTTCCAGATTCATTGCATTGTAATTTAAAATTATGCAACGGGCAGTTCTGACCAAAACATCTGATTGGTAAACTAGACCAGCAGTATTCAAAGTAGCGGTTGTGGAGGGAGTTTCAGAGGGGCGTTCCCGGCAACATTACGTTACTTAATATAGCATCAAAATCAGTTTAACCACTTTAACCCTTGGCTTTTCAAATAGCCGACACCAATTGACACCAAACCGTAAGCTTGTAGGCTATTAAAGGAAGAAAAAAAACAACCCAAAAGAATACATATAGGTAAACTCAATACACAGGAGTCTGCTGATGTGACTCATTGTTTTCCAGGTACTGTACAAGTCAGATCTCATGTATTTACAGGTCGGTCTGACACACTGCAAGCGTAAGAGGCACAAACGCACAGTGCTCAGTTCTATTTTGGAGCATCGACACGAGGCACAGACCATCCAAGATTCCTTGGAGCAACGCAGAAAGATAACCTCTTATTATTTCTTGACGCACATCAGTATGTCACTGTTGTCACAATGTTTGCATCAGTGACGCTTTCAGTGCGTCATGGCTTACGAATACAAGTTCCTAAAGAAGGTTGCTCTCATGGCCTTCAGAGCAGAAGTCCACTGGTCATAATATTACAATATTTATTTATTGTGTTGGTATTATTACACCTTGCATTCGAGTATTCTGTTTATTTGTATTTCTTTTGGAATAACTTTACCTCCATTGCTATTGTTGTTAACCTCAGTCCTATGGACCTAGACAACTGGTAGGCCTAATGTTCTGTTCAACCTGGTTATACTGTATATAAACAGGTAGCCTACTGTATATGCAGATAATAGCCTAATATGAAGGGGACTAAAACCAGAGGTTCCTTTACCCTGGCTATCTGGTCAGCCATTTGCAACCGTCCATCCAGCTCTCTTCTGATCTGGGCAGCCTGCTCATCAGGGTTGTCCAGCTGCGGAAACAAAAACATGACATGGTACACATTAAGATAGCTTCAATTTCACTACTCGAGCACGCACGCACGCACGCACAGTCGCGCACGCACGCACGCACGCACGCACGCACGCACGCGCGCACGCGCACACGCGCACACGCGCACACGCGCACACACGCACACACGCACACACGCACACACGCACACACACACACACACACACACACACACACACACACACACACACACACACACACACACACACACACACACACACACGACACCTTGCGACATTGTGAGCTTGTACTGTAGATCTGCTATTTTTGGTGTACAACCAGTGCACAACTAATCTCAGCTGAATCTGTAACAGATTTCAAACGTCCCCTGGTTGTTATAACATTATTTAACATGATATACCCCCAGTCCCCTGGTTGTTATAACATTATTTAACATGATATACCCCCAGTCCCCTGGTTGTTATAACATTATTTAACATGATATACCCCCAGTCCCCTGGTTGTTATAACATTATTTAACATGATATACCCCCAGTCCCCTGGTTGTTATAACATTATTTAACATGATATACCCCCAGTCCCCTGGTTGTTAGAACATTATTTAACATGATATACCCCCAGTCCCCTGGTTGTTATAACATTATTTAACATGATATACCCCCAGTCCCCTGGTTGTTAGAACATTATTTAACATGATATACCCCCAGCCCCCTGGTTGTTAGAACATTATTTAACATGATATACCCCCAGTCCCCTGGTTGTTAGAACATTATTTAACATGATATACCCCCAGTCCCCTGGTTGTTATAACATTATTTAACATGATATACCCCCGGCCAAACTATACGTGGGAGTAAAGTTGGCTCGTCTGTTTTATACCCCGGGGGATATTGTGGGCTAGCTTCGCTACCCAGGCTTTATTTTCGTTCGCATTCGGCTCAAATTCTGGGCTAGGGACCGCTCACTTTGACCCCCAGGTATAGTTTGACGGAGGTACATTCTTGGCCGTTACACCGGTGTGCAACACCACACAAACCACAAAAAACCTCCATCCCACTGGGATTAAGACCTCAATAATGCCTCAGCCCCCCCCCCCCCCCCTCCCCCCATGTGCCCTATCGCGAATCATCCCACCAACAATCACCCCCAAGGAATCTTCACAACTCAACAGCTCTGTGTAGGCAGCAGTTCACAGCAGTAGGCGGCAGGCCTACTCAGAATCACAGCAGAGTACACCCCTCTAGGGAATTGTAGCTAGCAGGCATCAATAGCGCACATCTCCCACTCTGGCTGAGTGAGGCCTTGCCATTACTCACACAAGCCTAAACTAAAATTAGAGGCTTGAGATCAATCTGATAACAGCATGGAACTCCTCAGGGCCTCACCCCAGGACTCTGATCAATACTCATAGTCACAACGGCACTGTCTTCTGATTAACAAGGTTATGCAAGACGTGCGTGCGTGATTGAGAAGAAGTGCCAGTGTAGTATGTGTGCATGCATTCTGCAGTGTGTGTGTTCACATGTGAGTGTTTTGTGAGTGTTTTGTGCGTGAGCAGTTGGCGAGAGGAAGGGATATGATCTTCCCTGCCCCTCTCCAGATGACAAGCCAACACACACACACACACGCTCACATTCACATTCACATTCACACACACACACACACACACACACACACACACACACACACACACACACACACACACACACACACACACACACACACACACACACACACACACACACACACACACACACACACACACACACACACACACACACACACACACACATATACAGGAAATAGAATAGAATTCCACGCTTCCACTGACTTCCCTCTTAATTGGAACCACATCCCAAGAGCCAGGGAAGAAGAGAGAAACCAGCAGCTGTCATACAGTGAATATCTACCTTTTTCCCCACTATTTTCATCTCTGGGACCCCAATCTACTCGCAGGCTCACAGCGCAATAATCATTGCTATTTTCCAACTGACACAGTTGGAATTCTTACCAGTATCCATGTACCATAGGGATTTTGTATTTATAGTTATAGAAGATCATCTTTTCTTTTCTTTTTGATTGATTGATTATTTTATTAGACAATAAAAATGCAAACAGTACATGGTACAGTCAAAGGCTCAAAGCACATTGGTCCAAAAGGACAGCACCGAAGAAAGACCTTGCGGTCTTGTTTCCATTCAGGTCCCATGCATTCATTCACAAACACAACATTGACAATAATGGAGATATCTCAACAACATGATAATACAGGTCGAAGTACAAATAAATCATTCGGAGGGGGGTATAAGGAGGCTGGGCAGTCACCTTCTCTCCTTTTGACCCGCTGACAGTGAATTTTCAGACCGGTTTTAAAGGACCCCCTCTAAAACGAGATGCGACATCTCAAGGGGCCATCCTCTCAATAAAGTTCAAAGTTCAGTGATTTGCTTGTTTTGAGGGAAGGAAGGGGGCAGGGCATTCCACACCTGAGTGGCAGTGCTGATCATGTGGAAAGTGAATTTACCCATATTTGTTCTATATGTGGGTGGCACCAGCTCATTATTTATGCTCCCTCTAGTGTTGTGGCTGTGAGGGTTGCTCTAACCACCTACCTCTAACCACCTACATGGGGTTAGCTCTTGTTAGCTTACCATTACAGTCAGGGGAAATGCTGATTTGCTGTGCACTGTACCTGGTAACTAAATAAATACAATTAGGTGTGAGCTGGCATAATACTATCAGGCACACAGTCAAAAAGCAACTGCGTTTTAGTCCAAGTTAGTGTTAACTGCTGGCACATGCAGTGACATCGCAGATAACCTTACTAATTAGATGGGTTTTGATTGCAATCAGTGTGCACGCTTGTGAACCCACCTACCTATGTAGGTGAATCTTAATCCAAATAACACACAACACATTATTTGGATTAAGAAGCGTGCACACTGATTGCAATCACAATGATTGCATTCACAATCCATCTGATTTCAACAGAACTCTCCGCTTCAACCATTGAGAATACATTTCAGCTGACTCAGCATTGAGGTTGAACAAAAGCTTCTAGGGCAGTTCATTTGTCAGCAATAGACTTCATAATCATAACCGTGACTTGTGGGCAACGTCACACCATCACCGTCACACCTTGTCTATATAGAAGTGTCTATTTGTACGTCTCTAAATGTTTTGATGAATTGAACATGGTGGACCCTCTTGTAAACAAGTGTAATGCTTAATTGGGTCGTCCACTCACAGTTAACAGCCTTTGTATTGAGTTTCTGCTTGAAATGTACTGTAATTCTGCAAACTGTTAATAAATATTTCAATCAATCAATCAAACACCATCACTGTGTTTTCATACGTAAGCCATATCAACCAGTGAGCCTTATTTGACTACTTTGCCTCACAGAAAAAACATGTGATAGAAAAAATAAATGCTGACCACAGTTGGTGGGATGCGTTTTCAATGTCAGTTGCTTTATATGCACATCCTTTCCATTTAAGTAAAACATTAGTACCCATGGCAGGACATAGAATAGACAAAACACGAGTCCAGCAATTGAGGAGCAGCAAACATGATTCACAGCCAACTCTGAGAGGGAGTCCATAAAGCAATTCCTGCTACAGCCAATGGATAATGAGCACAGAAATCCCCATGGCATCTGTTTGAGGGAATGTGTGCTTGTTCATGTGTATGGCCAGCTAATTGTGTGTGTGTGTGTGTGTGTGTGTGTGTGTGTGTGTGTGTGTGTGTGTGTGTGTGTGTGTGTGTGTGTGTGTGTGTGTGTGTGTGTGTGTGTGTGTGTGTGTGTGTGTGTGTGTGTGTGTGTGTGTGGTAGTAGTACAGTATTCATGTGCACATGCCTGTAAAGTATGTACTTATTGCAATATTATTTTTCTGTCTCAGAATTCCCAATGGAAAAAGGCTGGTGTCGTTTCTACAGTAATTAGGAGGCAAGGAGGCGTGAAGTGAAGGACTGTATCTACTGTAGGCCCAGTCAGTGTGTCCACGTTAGCTACATTAAAGGTATATTCAGTGATTTCACTTAATTCAAATATCCCTTCTTTTTTGTTTTGTTGTGATATTGTGCTGACCATATAAGGAGTTCCTCCCTGTCCCCAGTTAACCCCTGGGCGTCAAAAAACGTTAGGTTTTCGTTTTTGTCTCGGTGACCCAGCCTTCACCCAATCAAGATAGGGAGGGGCCTTCCGCCAATCATGATCGAGCGGGGGCGGGCCTTGGTGTGTGTGCTGTTGGCCTGTCGTGTCCCCCCCCACTGTAGTGCGTGCATGTGCACATCTTGTTACCGGGACGGACCGGGTTTTTTTTCCAAATCACCCAAATCACTGAATGCTCCTTTAAAGCCTGATATATACTTACAGGACAAGAGTTCTAAGTTCAATTCCTTTGTAGATATCATAGTGGGCGAAAGAAATAAGCTGGTGAACATAAAAGAAGGTCCAAGGCAGCTCTGTTCAGTTCAGGAAGAAAATATTTTATTCCATCAAGAAGCAAGGGTTAAAAAACACAGTTCACCCTGATGAACTTGACCCTGCTGAAGGCCTCCGGCCAAACGCGTTGGCGAACTGCGTTTAGCTCTTATTTCTTGATGGAATAAAATGTTTTCTACTTGAACTGAACAGCCCTGGCCACTTGTGAAATTTAGCCATTTTGCAGCTGCATGGAAGCAATACAGGCGCTTGTAAAGTGCAACCAAAGAGTGCTATACATTCGCCAACAGAACATTTCAAAAGACATAACAGGAGCTCCAACATAGCTATAGGTGACATGGTGGTGCCTGGCTCTCACCTGACCTTGATCTGCTTGTAGATCTGCTATGTTTTGGTGTGCAACATCAGCACACAACTAACCACTTAAACCTTTATATACAGTACGTGATTGACCGGAGACCCTCAAGGCCCTATTCTAGTGTCTTTTCTGTTTTCACTCTACATTAAATATCACCACTGAAAGTATAGTATATAGTATTATGAATGATCATCGATAGAGAAGAGAGGCAGACATCTCCCCTTGTGTGTATTGTACGTATATTGTCTTGTTTTGTTTTCGGTTGTATGTATTGTCAATTGTCAGTCGTTTCGTTTTCATGTATGTTTGATTAAAATTCCATAAAACGTAAATTGAAAAAAAAGAAAGTATAGTATATAATTGGGAGCTTGTCGATCTGTTATTTTCTGAAAGAGTTGTCCCCAGCATACGGATGCAGGGGTTTAAGTTGCAGGGTTAGGGTTAGGGTTAGGTTAAGTATCAGGTGTAACTGTACACATACAGTAGGAAGGGTGTTACAGCTCAAATCATCCAACATTTTACTGTCTCACTCTCTTCCTCTTCAATTTGTTTAAAATGTCAGAGAGCTTTATTGGCACGACATGTTTAAATACTGTAACTGCCAAAGCAGAAATATAATATAGACGCACGCACGCACGCACGCACGCACACACACACACACACACAAACAAACACATCTGTACTTATCTTTCAAACGCTTCTCCCAATCCCTCCCTCCCATAGTGATGATCTAGACTAGCTGCGGTATCTTCGACACGCGACATCACACCGCCATACAATTATGTATACATCGAGCTTGAACTCCCTCCCTTTCACCTTGCTCCCCTCTTGCCATTGATTTCCTCCCATCAGCTGCATTAAGACATGTTTCTAGAACACCCACCTCTGCTGCTGTACCACCAAGCAAAGAACACATCATTACCTTATCATCAGCTGCATTAAGACATGTTTCTAGAACACCCACCTCTGCTGCTATACCACCAAGCAAAGAGCACATCATTACCTTATACAGGAACCACACAGATGAACATTATAACAACAAACACAATATGCAGCGAATTTATTATTATGCATGCTGTGTAACCTAATCTCTTTACCTTGTATGAATTTGTTAATTGTGTGTGCGTGCGTGAGTGTGTATGGGGGGGGGGGGGGGGGGGGGAGCATACACTTCAATTCACGGGTACAACGGGGTAGACTGCACTGACAACGGATATTTCATAACAGGCTGGGGCATGCATTCCCAACTCCCCGTTCTCAACTTGCATCGTTCCTGACTTGTTGCATTGTTTCAAAGTCAGAGTTGATATAGCCTGCCAGTGTTTATGACATTTTTCAGGCGTTGAGGGGGGGGGGGGGGGGGGGGGGGTTAGCCATTTTCCATATACAGTTGGAGGCCATCGCGCTACGAGCTTGTAGGTCTGCTATTTTTGAAAAATCGTGAAAATATTTATTTCAGAAAACTGGAGGATTTAGATGATAAGGGACAATATCGGTGGCACCCAACTGTAGGAGAAACATGTGATGACGGGCAATTAAAAAGGATTAGCTGCAGGAATATCTTAGTGGTGGAAAATAACTAAGTGCATTTACTCAAATACTTCACGAAGCTTCAGTCTGATAATCAGGCTTTTTCAATACTTTATAGATTTCTACTCTACTACAGAGGCAAATATTGTACTCTTTGTAACAGTAAAGAATTGGAATTCTTCTTCCACTGATGGTCCCAGCGAGAGTCAGTTCTGATATCAAAAAAGACATCCATAAATGCGTATTATTCCATCAAGCTCAGAGCATGGCCTGGCATATGAGTCAGGTGGGTCTGCTAATGCCTGAGGGCATCTGTCACAGACATCCGAGAGAGGTATGGGTAAATCTTCAATAATCTAGCATTACTAAAATGGATCATATGAACATACATTGGGCTGAATGAGGCTAAGCCACGGACAGGAGGAGGACGAGTTTATTGCATTTAGCGCATCATCCCACCATTTATCTGATAATGTGACGCCCGCTTCAAAGCTAGCAAACAAGCCGTTAACATAAATGTCACCCAGGCAGGATATAGGCCTTGTCTACACCAGGCAAATCTTCAATAAATGGAGTTTATTGTTACAAATAGATGTAGCAGCTACAAGTAGTGGCAGAGAAGTCCACAAGGACTGTTGTCTAATTGGTTGCCAGATTTTCAAGATGGTGTATTGGTTTAGAGGAGTACTTTCTAGGTTTAAACAGAAGGTCGCTGTATACAGTAACCTGACTCCGCCAGATGGAAGAGACGCTTCTTCACATTCACATTTGCTTCACAACGTACTTCCATCTGGGATCTTTGCCCAATCGCTGAAGAAAGCCGTCTCTTTTTTCAAGCTACTTGGCAGGTGATTGGAAGGGACTGTATGTCAATCATATTGATGTGTCTACATGATGTATATGGTAGCTGTACCAGCAGGAAAGTAAACAACCCACGCAAACGACAAAAGTGTTAGAAGAAACGAACGCCTGATATCACAAGTAAGACGCGCGAACGCGGGAAGCGAACGCAGCTCGTAAATTGCAATAACAACAATTAGAATAAATTACGTACTTTAAGATTTTTTTTTTAGTTCTTTTATTTATTTATTTTTTAAAGATTTTTTTTTAAGTTAAGTTTTTTTTTTAAAGTTCTTTTTAAGATTTTTTTTAAGTTAAGTTTTTTTAAGTGAAGTTGTTTTTTTAAAGTTTTTTCTTTTTAAGTTTTTTTTTTAAGTTAAGTTTTTTTTTTAAGTTTCTTTTTTTTAAGTTTTTTATTTTTAAGTTTTTTATTTTTAAGTTTTTTATTAAGTTAAGTTTTTTTAAGTTAAGTTTTTTTTTTAATAAGTTAAGTTGTTTGTGTGTGTGTGTGTGTGTGTGTGTGTGTGTGTGTGTGTGTGTGTGTGTGTGTGTGTGTGTGTGTGTGTGTGTGTGTGCATGTGTGTGATACAGCTGCGCCCTCTGGTGGCGGGCGGGTGGTGTTACAGCGTGACAGACACACAGACAGACCATAGAGTATATATATAATAGAGACTGAACTAGCGCGAAGCTCCGCCCCCCCAGCTATTCATGTCAGTGGAAGTTGCTCAGTGGCGTTTTGAAGCACCCGGAAGACTGCCGGAAGTCCCTCCCAGGACCTCAACTTTGAGGTCCTGAGTGACGTAGGGCAACCGAGCGCTCAACGTTAAAGCCCAGCTGCACGGGGTTTCCCGGTCATGAATCCACGGGTCCGCCTGTAGTCCCTCGTCCTACCACTAGGACCTAGAGCTTCAACGTTGGAAAGCCTGCCTGCCCCCTTGAGACAGACAGACAGACAGACAGACAGGATCTGCTGGGTCTCATAGTAAATGCTCACTGCGTTCGCAATTATAGGTTAAACACTTTTTAGAAACCCCTCACTATCGTGTCGGATGTGTGGGTCATGTCTTTGCTTGCTTTCAAGAATAGAAAACGATTTTCCAATTTTATGGTGATAGGAAGTACAATTGCAACAACTATAGGCACTTCTCGATGGCGTCACACCCGGTCTCGCAAGATCCCGCCCGTAGCTGCTGCCCATTGGTTCGTCCCGGGCGCGGGGCGGTTCAACGCCAATCCCTGAGCGATCCCAGATGGAGGGTGTATTTGTGAACTTGTGACTCAACACTGCCACCCTTCTGGCGGAGTTAGGTTAGCTATACACTACATACCAGTAGAAAGAAAAACCATCAAGGTGGAATGAAAGTGGCGCTCAGCTTTTTAAATCTGCCATGTTTCGGCACTACACTTTGAGAATCACTGATTTAGAACAGGAGTTTGGCACGTGGTCTATGGACCACTGGTGGTTTGTGAAGGTATTGCATGTGGTCTATGGACCACTGGTGGTTTGTGAAGGTATTGCATGTGGTCCCTGACCATGCCTTCAAAATATACGGAGACCATAACTGTTGCCATGAGGACAGTACATGTTATCTATTTTTTTAAATTTGCAACCAATCCTTTTCACCCAGTGTCAATGTAATCCTCCCTCTGCCAACCTGGGGAGAGCAACGGACTGACCTCATGCTTCCTTCTATGCATGGACACAGGACCTTCTAGCTGTGAGGCGACGGCACTGCCGACTGCTCCACCGTGCCACTCCAGTAAATATCTATGAGTGTTTTCCTCCACGCTGACATGCCCGAAGAACAGGTCTAGGTTGGAGCCAGAAGATGATAATTATGACACTCTAGTCTAGGCCCTCTCCACCACTATAAGAATAGACAATTATACTAGGGCAACTCAAGAAGAAAACACTCATCTTAACCCATGTCCTCACCTGACACAACAGTGGTCACCAGGTTGATCAGGTCTTTAGTGAGGATTGGTGGGTGGTCTCTGCAGGCTCACAAGTCACTTTGAAAGGCCCCTGATTTAGAACATTGCAGAGAATAATTGACTGGATGTTACCTTTAGTAGCAGAATGACTGACGTACAGGGGGACAGTGGAGTGAGTGTGTGAGTGTCAGTGAAGCTCTGCGAAGCCGTGCTTCTTGTGGGGAACTCTGACTTGGACATGTTTCTGCCTCAGTAAACACGCTACTTGTCTGAGCCTGTTGTCATGGCTACAGGTTCTCCCAATCGACTCCTCGCCTGCCTTTTTTTTTAAATGGCTGCACACACACACGCTCTCTCTCTACTGTGTGAGCGCACGCACGCACGCACGCACGCACACGCGCGCACACACACACACACACACACACACACACACACACACACACACACACACACACACACACACACACACACACACACACACACACACACACACACACACACACACACACACACACACACACACACACACACACACACGTATTTGTATAGCTATGCTAGTGAGGACATCAACAATGCAAAGGATGGTATAATTTCTATGCCTAACACTAAGCACGGAAATAGCAGATCTGGAAATTCGCAACGTGTTGCAGAACATTGTTGAACGTGTTGAGCATTGGCTGTCAGTGTTTACAATAAGGTTCATCATATCCCAAAAAAAACTCCAAACATATAGTGATGGGAGATTAATCTGCGAACAAATCGGTTTGATTAATCAATCAGACCGATTAATTAATCGATTAATCAGTCTGTCTTTACAGATAAACAAGCCCAAAGTAACAGCTTGAACTACAAGCTCACAATATTAAATATAAAGGTATTTAAGTTAAATCTGACATGCCTAAGCCTGCAGTGCAGACACCCTGTTACATGTATTTTTCAGAATGGACAAAATGATTCGACATCGGTAATATCGGTTATCAGCCATAACAGCAATTAATTATATCGGATATCGATATCGTCCAAAATGTCTCATCGGCACATCCCTATATATATATAGTTTGCCATTGTTCTTATAGTAGTGGTGTGTGGACTCAGCCATCCACTTCAATAAGAACTATATTTAAATCTAATTAATGGATATATTTATAGTTATGGGTATAGTTATCATTCTTGTGGTGTAGAAGGCTTGTCCCTGACTCATACAGGGATCACTAACTGTCACACGTCAAACACTAACAGGCTTGACTTCCCCAGGCTATTCCCAACTCTCCTTCTCTCTCCCACTATAGCCTGCATTCACCATTACTCTCCTAACTTCAATTCACTATCACTCCCCTCCTCACCTGAGTTGAGTTCACTACTAGCACACATATTGTATGCCCCTCATGCTACTCCTATTTCCCTTCTCATTTACATGTTCTATTCCTTGTGTCCTGCTCTACCTTTTTGTCTGTCTCCCTCCTCTTTATGTTCTGTCTCCTTTCCCTTGACCACCGCATATATTTTAAAAAAAAATCATCTTTGCTTCTCTCCTCCCCTGCCATTCTCCTCTCCTTTGATATGAACACATACACATTACAATGTCCTTTGGAGGGATTAGCACACCAAAAAAAACCCTGATACCACATGTGATTAATAGAGAAGCAATCACTTGTCTGTTGCCACACATGGGTTGTCACACATGGGGACAGCAGCTGACAGGGCCCTCCTGTGCGTGTGTTTACAATCACCATGACAACTAGAACAAAGGCACGGGGGGACTGTGTGTGTGTGTGTGTGTGTGTGTGTGTGTGTGTGTGTGTGTGTGTGTGTGTGTGTGTGTGTGTGTGTGTGTGTGTGTGTGTGTGTGTGTGTGTGTGTGTGTGTGTGTGTGTGTGTGTCTGACAGAGTAAAGGTTTCACACAGGTCTACAAGATGAAAGGACATAGCAGCAGAGCTCAAATATGTACACAGACTCAAAGACAGTTAAACAAGCAAACAGTTTCTGTTCTGATTAACTACAGTAAATGCAGCATCACTGTGTAAGATAGCACGCACGCACGCACGCACGCACGCACGCACGCACGCACGCACGCACGCACGCACGCACGCACGCAAAGCAAAGCAAAAAACGAACTGGCGACCTTCCGGTATCAAGACCGCTCTGCAAACCGTTCGGCCACCGCTGCCGCACGCACGCACACACACACACACACACACACACACACACACACACACACACACACACACACACACACACACACACACACACACACACACTTGTGTTTCTATACTTGTGAGGACATCAACGTTTTATGACAGGGGTTTTTAAGGGGTGCTAGCCCCTCCTATGCCCAGCTTTGTGCGTCTGTGTGTACCCCATAGTGATGATTTGATTGGCTAAACACGGAATGTGATGTATACTCTTTTTGAAACATGAACATGAAATTGAAAATCACGTCATAGTATACCCAACTATAATGAAATATAAAACAAGAAATGACAATGACAGATAGATTTGGTCAATGTTCCAGAGATAGAAATAGCATATCTACAAGCCCCAAAGTGAGCTTATACATCAGCTATTTGTGCATGACACCAGGGAGCAAATGAGGCTATAACTATATCTCAACATGAGGAACTGTGCTGAAGGAAGTCAAAGACTTCAAGTACCTGGGCTCATGGGTCAACTCAACCGAGCAAGACCTGAAAGTGAGGAAGGCACTTGAACGGAGGGCCCTGAATGGCATGACCAGTGTATGGAACTTATTTTATATACGCAACGGTGCAGTCTGTTCTCCAATACGGCAGTGAATGCTGGACCCTGAAGCCAACCCTGCAGAAGCCTCGAGTGCTACAGCAAAATGCTGCGTGCAGTACTTAACATCAGCAAGAGTGTACACGTTACTAACAGGATTCTGTATGAGGGAATACCAAGGGTGAGCCAGAAAATAGCAGCCAGGAGAATGAGACTATAGCAGGACACTGCCAAAGATCATCAAGAACTGCCAGCCAGCAAACTGGTGCTCTGGGAACCAACACACAGGTATCGATCACGAGGACGTCCCACACTAACATACGTGGTTGTACTGAAGAACGACGCAGGAGCACAAAGTACCAACAGATGTATGGAGAACCAGGATGACTGGAATCGACGATGGAGGACTCGTCTGAGGACGACCTAGAGAGAATAATACCTCAACCTAACTAATAAATGTCTAATCCTAACCCTTACCCCAAACTGAATCTTTTTGTTATTGTAAACCTAATAGGACCTTGGTCCTCACTAGCATACTAATGCAAACACACACACACGGGCACAGGCACGCACGCACGAACACACGCACGCATGCACACACGCACGCATGCACGGGTCGCACGCACACACACATACACACATACACACACACACACACACACACGCACGCACGTCACACACCACACAATTGTGAGGCAAAGCTGGACAGAGGAGATTGTGCTTCAAAGCTGTTTTGACAATAATAGCGACAGCGTCTTTGATGGTGATGATCACTTTGGCCCGCCTTTCTCGTTCGTCTAATAGGCCCACATTTATGCACAGCGAACGAGGGTTTTGCAGCTTCATTGTGTGGCTGCACTTGTTTGTGATTATGAAATGTAGCATGTGTCCTCGCTCCTTGTGTAGCCTACCTGTCATTAATATGTCCCATAGGATGAAAGGGATTGTGCTCAGCAACTTGACACATGGGTACTAGGGTAGGGAGACTTTTTACCAAACCCCAGACCAGGACCCATAATGAGATAACCCATTCAAACCGGGCAAGCATGAGTCATTTTAGATTTTAGCGTTGGCTATTCAAGCTCACCTGCAGGCTTGTACATCTGCTATTTTTGTACATTTTTCTAAATCTTGAAAGTATGAGCTGAGAACTATATACTGAAGGCAGTTGTAGAATCGATCTCCAGTTTTGATGGGTTAAATCCTCAAATAGCTGATCTATCGAGGTCACAGTGTGTTGTGATTATATGACACGTTGTGAGCTTGTGACAATTTCTTTGACACATTTTAGAATTGATATTTCCTGATGAACCTGATGACAACCTGCTGTTTTCATCAGGTTCATTCATCATAGCACTTAGCACACCTACTGTTTTCATCAGGTTCATTCATCATAGCACTTAATTAGCACACCTACTGCTTTCATCAGGTTCATTCATCATAGCACTTAGCACAGTGGTTCACAAAGTGGTCCTTGAGGTTCCAAATGATAGTTAGGAACCAAATGGACCCTTATGGGTCTGTAACTCTGAGAGTGTATAAATGGAATGGACCTTTGTACACTCTCAGAGTTAAATTAACTTTGATTTTACAATATACATTGGGGGTTCCAGAGATAGAAATACTATTTCTACCGGGCGGCGGTGGCGGTGGCTCAGGGGTAGAGTGGCTGGATGGGAACCGTGAGGTTGCCAGTTCGAACCCGGGCTCCCCCAGAGTTACTGTCGAAGTGTCCTTGAGCAAGACACTGAACCCCAAATTGCTCCCGATGTGCTAATTTGTGCCTTGCATGGTTTCCGCTGCCATCGGTGTATGAATGTGTGTGTGAATGGGTGAATGTAATGCACAATATCTGTAAAGCGCCTTGGATAAAGGCGCTATATAAATGCACCATTTACCATTTACCATTTACTATTAAATGGGGCTCCGTAGACTAATGCATGTCAAACTGGGGGGTCCTTGAAATTAAACGGGTTGAAAATCACTGCTAGAGCCGTAAAAAATCTCTATCTCTATTTGAAAATATCTTTTCAAATGGGGGTCTGCGGGCTAATTAGTGTCAATTTGGGGGTCCTCAACATGAAAAGGTTTGGGAACCACTGATTGCGTCCTCACCATCGTCTTCAAAGTTTGTGTTACGCAATGTTTGTGTTTACACAAACGCTCAAAATTGTCCATTAATTGTCAATGGTTTGTGTTAGCACCCCTCACAAACTAAGAAAACCAATGCAGTCCTAATCCTCAGCGCTGTCCGAGTTGCATAACGTATAGGAATCAGTTCAAATCTATTTTAATATTGCACACAGACGGCAATCTGCCATGCTGAAAGGGAAAAGGTCACATGGATCCTAAAATCACATTGTGGGCGGGGCTTGACCAACTCCGCCTTCCCAAAGGCTGCCTGCAGCCATTAGCTTCTCTATATGACTGTGTGCTGTCTGCTCTGCTTTCCATTCTGACCAGCTAGACGCTTTCAGGGAAAGAACACTCAGCTGCTGACTTCACCGCACCCATAATGGCTCAAACCCATCTGATAAAGAGGAAGGCACCCACTCTGTTCTTCCCAGGCCACGTATCCGCTGCCATGGCCCGCAATTCAATTTGTCTCCTAGCTCAAGCCATCATTACTGCCCAAGGCACATTCATCAAAAGAGATGGCCTTTCCCTTTCTGACTCCCAACGCGGTGTACAGTATGTGTGTTAGTTTGTTACCGTGTAATCATATCATTTGTGCTGTTCTGAGGCACGTACTGGCCTGATAAGAGCTAATGGCGGATTGGCAGGGGTTCACAACATGCATGCACACACAGAGACACAAACTCAGCATGGTCCTTGTGGCAGTTCAAAATGTTAACATGTTCTTATTATTATTTATGATTGCAGAGTGATATTTGTTATTTTGACTATATATATATATATATATATATATATATATATATATATATATTGTGTGATGCTTGTTCAAAGTAGTTAATTGACTGTTTACTCCATTGAAGGGAGAAACTACTAGCTGTGGGGTGTGGGGAACATGCCAACAGTGGGAGGGTTTTGTTTAGAGAACTCTTTGAGACTTTGATTATATTATGGGAATCATTTATAGTGTAGTATGTGACACTTTAAAATGTATTATGCTTATGAATGATTTGTGATATCTCTGGACATGATGGACATGATGCACTGGTTCGATTGTGGAATCAATCGGGGGTTGGTTTGGTCTAAATGGGAGGGGCCTAGCCTTTATAAGGAGCACCTGCCACTGCCCAGCAATCAATGTAGGAATGTATGGAGCAGAGCAGACCTTGAAAGAGCCAAGCTGGCCAGTGGGCTGTAAATACCTATTTTGTGTTTGGTTTCTTTGAATGACCATTTCATGTGACTCTGCAAAGGTGAATTAAAAACGGTTTTGATTTTGCTGAAGGATTTGCCATGAGTGCCTTTTTTGGAGTATTTTGAGAGCTTGTTCAGTGCCAATTTTGGCCTACACTACCTTCACTCAGACCAGAGTGTGACAGTCCTATACCCATACAGCAGTAGGGCAGTCATTTGTTTTCCTGTCCACAGAGAAGTAAGCATACATATATTATTTTGCCAGCCCAAGTTTGTGTGACAATAGGGGCGCAGCTCGAGAGCGGTTCAGCATCAAATGGCTCTCTTTCTTCCGATGCGTGGGCGAGACTATAATGGCTCCCCTAATGAGGGAAGCAGCATCATGCTTATAGCCCACGTGGCGGGAGGGGAGGCCCCTGCTCAGATCTGGTTCAAAAGCAGCCCCAAAGCAGATGCGAAGACTGATGGGTTAAACTGCTTCATAATGGGGTCATTCACAGGTCACAAGGATTACGTTTCATTGGCAAAGGATATCATTTAATAGAGGGTTGGTCCATACGGACAATGGTTTAACCACTTAAGCCCTATTTGCTTCATTGTACAGTATGGTGAAAAGCGGAAATAGACGTTCCATAAGCTCACAATGTGATGCCGTGGCTACAGTCCTGCAAGCCTTGTTGGGATCCTTTCTAGCTGCTGGCTACACATCGCCACACAGAGAGAAGACACAGACGCTGCAGACTTCTAGACGTATTCTTTCATTTAGGGCCTTACATCCCCAGTCCTCACACACTGTGTGTTATGAGTGGGAGGGCGTTTCCATGTATATCAAACAGCTTACTGTAAACATCATCTTCTGGCCTGGACCGGTGGCATAGCGGTCCGGGCACCTAGACTACAATAGCATTGTGTCGTGGGTTCGAGTCCCGATCCCAACGCCATTTGTTGCGTGTCACTCCCCATCTCTCTCTCTCTCCCCATTTCCTGTCAGCCTACCAATCTATCAATGAAGCCATAAAAGCCACATGCATCATTTACAGATTCAAGTACACAGTTCGTTGTTCCTTACTTAGATTAACTTTGTTTTCAAATATGATGCTTTGTGGTATGGTACCGTTAATATTAGCCTTGTAGCAATATTTTAAAAAGATGCATCAATAGAGGATTGTTGAGGCAATTTTCAATCTGATGGCGGTTATTTGCAGAATACATTATTTTCCCTCCTGTTGCATCCTCCCAACAGCTCTGAAGACATCCTCACTGTTGACATTATCCCCAAAGTCAATGTCCCATCATGTCAGCAGGCATATCGAAGATAAAGGAAACCGCTGAGCAGTCCCCAAAATGTAACAGTTTTTGTCCCACATGAAGTGAACAGATAGAGCAGTGCATATCTCTCTCTCTCTCTCTCTCTCTCTCTCTCTCTCTCTCTCTCTCTCTCTCTCTCTCTCTCTCTCTCTCTCTCTCTCTCTCTCTCAATCTCTCGCTCTCGCTCTCTCTCTCTCTCTCTCTCTCTCTCTCTCAATCTCTCGCTCTCGCTCTCGCTCTCTCTCTCAATATGAATTTCTCTCTCTTTCTCTCTCTTACCATTACAATATGAAAGGTACTACAGTAGCCAGATACTTAGTTCTGGGATGATCAGCAATACAAATGATATGCATTCCATGCACATCTCCAAACGTTACGGCATATATACTGTATACACAGCACATATAACTCAAAGTCTGCAAATACTTATGTATTGCCGTCTGCGCACACCCCTGGAAATGGACTAATGTTTTATATAGTCTACACACATACAAATACAAGACCACGAACAATAACTGGCCCCGGATAGCACTACTGTAGCAGCATCATCAACAGTGGAAAGCAACAGCCAAGACACCACGAATGCATCCTCTCATCCATTGCCCCTTCCGCGCTTGTAGCTTTTCCACTCTTCTATTAACACACAGACAGACAGAGACAGTTTTCTCGGCTCACAGCTCATTAATTCACAGTGGTAACTCTGTAGGAGGAAACTGACATGACAAGGAGAGCAAAGAGGGGAAATGTGGCTGACAGTGAACACGCTAGACAAGTTCCAATGTGGAGCACCTCCCGACCCGAACATCAGGGCCCATCACTGCTGCTGCAGTGCAGAAGAGATGAGTCACACTGCTCTTCGGGAGGGAGGTGAGCTTTTGATGATTGACTTTCCAATATCATAAAGGGCACTAACCATCCACAAATACTGAAATAATAACACAAGTACTCCTAGGTTCACTATCACTACTGCGCACATGTCCCGAGTTCTCTGCCGGAACAACAACCACACGGCCACACGCGCTCACCATGAAATACTTTGAGCAGCTACCGAAAGCCCATATCATAAATACATTTGCGTTAATTCCACGCCCCCCTTCTTCCGTAGCGTTGCGCTACGCTAACACTGTTTCCAGTTCTATCTCCAAACGTGATGGCGCTCTACGTGCCTCCACGCCCCTCACGCGACATTGACCTCTGCTCTGGCATCAATGTAGGCTGCTTTCACCACCTTCAATGTGCTTGCATATATATTTTTTACTTTATTTTCGGCAATATTACCCCTAGCATCGCGCCACAAATTCCTTCGTCAATGCAGTGCAATGCATGTTGGGTTACAGGTGCATGGTGGGAAGCCGGACTGCCATTACCTAATGTTTGAAAAAAATGTATCCCACGATTTTGCAACCCATTTTTTCACCCAGAGTCAATTCGTAATCCTGGGCGCTACACTTCCTCTGCCAACCTGGGGGGGGCAGTGGACTGGCCTCATGCTTCCTTCTATGGATGAGGAGTCCAAGCTGCTTCTTTTCACCTGACAGGGGAGAGTTTCCCCGGGCCGGACGTAGCGCGTGGAAGGAACATGTTATTCATCCTCCTCCATCAGGTGCCCCGGCTGGCCAGGGGGAGGCAGTTTAGAGACCAGGATTACTGCATACTGTCTTTTGTGAGGGTACCTATCCTAGGGCCTAGGGGACACGGGGAGACACAGAAAGGCCCTTTCACCAACCCCACCTCGGGTATGGGCACTGATGACGCGGAGGAGAGAACACGCCGCCAGCGCCCACAGCGTCCCCAGCGGGAACCCTTCTAGCTGTGATTCTATGGGTCAGTTTTTAGTGTAACACCATTGATTTTTTGCATGGCGTTAGGCGTAAGTGCACCGTTAGACGTGCAAATTTCTAGTAGGCTCATAGCCCGCCCGGCACACTAGACACACTAGACCAGTGGTTCTTCTTCCTTCCTCTATACGGCTCAGCCCCGCTATAGGAGCATAGGGTGAGCTCAGCCCCGCTATAGGGGCATAGGGTGAGCTCAGCCCCGCTATAGGAGCATAGGGTGAGCTCAGCCCCGCTATAGGAGCATAGGGTGAGCTATAGGAGCATAGGGTGAGCTCAGCCCCGCTATAGGAGCATAGGGTGAGCTCAGCCCCGCTATAGGAGCATAGGGTGAGCTCAGCCCCGCTATAGGAGCATAGGGTGAGCTCAGCCCCGCTATAGGAGCATAGGGTGAGCTCAGCCCTGCTATAGGAGCATAGGGTGAGGCTCAGCCCCGCTATAGGAGCATAGGGTGAGCTCACCACACATGCAGTGCACAATAACATCCATGGTGTAAATGTATCCATTTGTACACATTTGTTCTTCTTTTTTCTTTCTTTTTTTCCTTTCTCATAAAGGTCACATTTAGTACATTTAGTTAAATGAACACCGAGGATTTTCCTCTGTGTGTCTGCCCTGCTCAAGCTATAACAATGGTGGCTTTCGGCACTGACAAAAGGCTAACTGATTACCATGGCCTTCTTCAGCCTCCTCTCAGAGGTGGCCTTTGACTGTACACACCATTACCCCATCACACTTTTCTCTGGCTTTCACTTCCAGCAGCCATTCAACGTAATACCATACCATGCCCTATTATTTTATTACATGTGCACGCCGCTGTGTCGGCTGGAAACCTTGTGGGTCCAAAACCGCAACTTTTTAGGACATGGAGAAAGCCATGTATGTACGTATGGATGGATCCAGCATATAGTTACTGTTTAGTCACAAGCTCTGTTGTTAATACTTTTCATTGGTTAAATATTCGTAAAACCCAATAGCAAATATACAACAAATATGCAAGCTCATGTATAACACGTTGTGTGACATTGCGTAATAGGCGAAGTAATTAATAAGGCTTTCATTTACGGGAAGAAACATCAAAAGGTTGAAATATGGAGATACGAGGTTTCTTTCCCGACAGCAGTGACAGTTTTGCAGACCACATTTTACAGGAACCCTACAGTACATTCGCAGTGAATCCCCCGTGTTCTGAAATGTGTTTCATTGTTCCTCCCCCACAGCTATAGCGGCACCAACCATCTCTTTTTTTTCTCCTCCAATTTCTATGGTAGCAGCGGCAAAAATAATGTCTTGTGTCAAATGCTCCCTTTCTGATTTACAGAAATCTACTCGCGTAAAACATATTTTACAATAGAAGAAATGTGGAATGCAGAGGTGTGAAGACAGCCACTTGTCCTTCAACACAACACTGGTCGATCTGTACTGCATACGCCACTTGGTTCTCAAAGTGGGGTCCGGGGATTTGGACCCCCAGGGGCCGGGGCGGAGTGGTGCCCAGTGCTACAACCCACTCAGAAGCGAGTACTGCCGACACGTTTCACAATTTTATCGGTTCCTCAGCAGCCACTGTTACAAAATTTTGCCGGTCTTGCCACGATAGTTTCCTTTTTCCCTGCCGTTTGGTGCCCCCACCAGGTTGGTGCCCACTGTGCTGCAGCAATTACGTCCTTGCATTAATCCAGCACTGCCCAGGGCCCCCCCAAGAAAATGAGTTTGTTCGTTTGTTCGTGTAGGGCTACACAGGCAATTTGGACAAGAAGCCAAGAAGTGGTATCATCGTCCAGTTCAATTAGGCCGCTGACTCCATGTGGTGACTTGAAGATTGGGCATTCATCGATGATGTGTTAGTGACCTACGTGGCCGGTTAAGACTGAGGTTAGGGTTAGTGACCTACGTGGCCGGTTAAGACTGAGGAGGTTAGGGTTAGGGTTTGGGATAGTGTTAGTAATCGGTCTGACTAACGGGAGGTTGGAAAACAATGACATGGTACCCAGCAACACGTGGTTTAAAATTAATCACCTAGAAAGCCCACTTTAAAGCCCAGTCAAAATGCAATGTCTAGGTCCTAGACATCGCATTTGGTTTGACTGGGCTTTAGTGATGGTTGAGATTGTGAAGTCTATCGTATTGACTGCTGATCTAATCTGCTTTAAGGATATTATGTGCCCACGGCACACCAAAGTCAAAATATCAATAAACACTTGCATTCATATCGATGCAAAATAGCCTCTATGTATAACAAGTGTGATCACTATTATCACTGTGCCCCCTAAAAGGTTTACAATAATATATTATTTTAATATATATTTTTGGGTGTATAGAATTTGCATCTGTATTGGGAAATGAGTGTCCACAAAGTATAGCTATTTGTATAGGCTAGTTGAATATATTGTAATAATGTGTGGTTGTCAAAATGAACACCTGGACCACTGTGCGTCTGCACTCCATTTGGGCAGTAACTACTAAGTACATTTACTCAAGTACTGTACAATTTTGAGGTATTTGTACTTTACTTGAGTATTTCCAATGTTCAATACTTTTACTTCTACTCCACTACATCTCAGATCCAAATATTGTACTTTTATTCCACTGCGTTTATTTGAAAACTTCAGTTACTACTTACTTTGTAGATTTTGATTATTATTACAAAAACATACATTAACCACTTGAGCCCATTTGGCAATTTGAAAATAGGCAATCTACAAGCTCACAATGCGTCGCAGATCTGCTTTTTTCAAAATATTTTTATACATTTGAAAACTTGAAATGGCACATTTTGTTTAACGAGTACTTAACATTAAGTACATTTTGATACCAATACTTTTGCAGTTTTACTCAAGTACATTTTTAATTCACGATGCTGCTTCCCTCATTTGGGAAGCCATTATAGTCTCGCCCACACATGGCAAGAAACCGAGCCATTTGAGGCTGAACCGCTCTGTAGCTGCACCCCTATTGTCACACAAACAGAATACCGTATGTATGCTTATACTTCTCTATGGACAGGAGAACAAATGACTGTCCCTACTGCTTTAGAGAGTACAGCGTCTTGCAATGGGTCTGGTCCACAAGATTTGCTACACCACCATGATACCCATGTACCTAATACTTCCTTAATGTCAACGAAGTCCACACCCACAACACCATGCAGAGGGAGTTCAACAAACCATGTGCAACCCAGATTCAGCACAAACAAGGGACTAAATTAATTTTGCTCCTATGCCACCAAAATGTGGAATGCCCTACCAATACAACAGCCATTAAGACATGCAAATCCCTTGACTCCTTCAAAACCGCTCTCAAAGGGCACCTACGGACGGCTGCAATTCAAAACTGCCCCCCTGTAAAATCTGAATCCCCCCCACCCCATTCCCCCCCCTTACTTCTTTTCCCAATATTACCTCTTTACATGATTTCCTGTTTTTTATATAGATGTGTATATTTGTACGTCTCTAAATGTTCTGATGAATTGAAAATGGTGGACCCTGTTGTGAACAAGTGTAATTCTTTATCAGTGTGTCGTCCACAGTAACAGTCTTTGTATTGAGTTGTGCTTTCATGTGAAATGTACCCATTCTGCAAAATAAATTCTTCAATCAATCAATCAATCAATCGATGGGTAGGACCATGCTGAGTATGTGTCTCTGTGTGTGCATGCATGTTGCAAACCCCTGCCAATCCTCTATTAGCTCTTATCAGGCCAGTAGCGCCTCAGAAAACCACTGCACTTAAACAAGCTGTTCCACTTACTTCCATGCTGTGTGCCGTCGAAATATTAGATATAAAATAGAGTTATGGATAAAGAGCTATATAATAATTGTTTGGGACTGGGAGAGAACATGCTTATTTCCCACTGCACAGACAATTGCATTAAAACATTTTCCTTCCTGTTTTCCTGAAAAGAAAGCAGGATATGCATAATTGCTCACATGGCGTACGTCCGTACATTGCCCATGCATAATATATGCAGGGGAATTGAGCTGCGTTCATTCAACCCATTTTCTACAAAACCGAAGTAATGAATCTGCTCGTATTTAAGTGTACATTTAAACATCTTCCCTTTGTTCATAGAGTGTATGGATACTGAATATGGACAAGTTACAAATGATAAAAGTGACGTGAGTTGTGGGTCAGCATTTATGACAACATCTTAAACTACAAAAGGAAACTGACTTCCTTGTCTGTAATTCAGATTCAAGATTGCATTTGGAAAAAATGGCATGAAAAATAGTAGCTTTGAGTGACACGTTGCGATTTGTGCTCATTTGCATCAATGAGGTGTGTTCTTGTGAGCTCATGCAGGTTTTTCCAGTGACAGTATTTTTGACAAGAGAAACAAGACACAAGAGAAAATAAAACATATTGCCAATATTTAGAATGTTTCGCAAGAAGTTAGGAAATTGGGCCACTTTTGGATTTCATCAACCAACAATAGACTTATATAATATGAGAGGTATACTGTGAGAGCAACTGACCTGGCAGGCGTTGTAGAGAAGCTGATGTTCAAACTTCTTGATGCCCAGGATGCCCTGGAACATCTCGTACAGCTGGTCCTTGCTGAGGATGAGCTCGGAGGCCGCGCTGGCCGTCAGTCTCTGCTGGTGCTTCCTTGGGTCCTCCTCTCCGCGGTAGATGGTGTCGAACTTGGCCATCCAGGAGCTGAGCACCGTCTCTTTGCTGAGGCCGTCGATCTCGGGCAGACTGCGCACGCGCTTCTCTATGTGCTTCTTGAAGACCTCCCGCGAGTCACTGGCCGAGCAGCCGCCGCTCTGCACCATCTTAGACACGCGGTCGCTTTTCAGGAACACCTGAGGGCACAGAGGGTTGATTATGAATTAATTTATATAAATGTTTTGTCACAGGGCAGCCCGTGCCCTATAGACAGTACTGAGGAACTATGCATGCACACACACACTACACAGCTGCTTCCAATTAAATAGCAATCACCATTGGCTGAGAAGTGTGGGTTTAGTAGTGTAGTGTTGCATGTTTACTTTACAGTGGACATCTGATATTTCACACAAGGACTGAAAGGGTTTTTAAAATGTTTGTTTATTGTCACTGTGTGAAGGGGTCACTAGATTCACCTGCCTCTCTGCAGTGGGCCACTGTGTGAAGGGGTCACTAGATTCACCTGCCTCTCTGAAGTGTGTTTATTGTCACTGTGTGAAGGGGTCACTAGATTCACCTGCCTCTCTGCAGTGTGTTTATTGTCACTGTGTGAAGGGGTCACTAGATTCACCTGCCTCTCTGCATTGTTATTGTCACTGTGTGAAGGAAGGGGTCACTAGATTCACATGCCTCTCTGCAGTGTGAAGGGGTCACTAGATTCACCTGCCTCTCTGCAGTACAGTGTGAAGGGGTCACTAGATTCACCTGCCTCTCTGCAGTACAGTGTGAAGGGGTCACTAGATTCACCTCCTCTCTGCAGTGTGAAGGGGTCACTAGATTCACCTGCCTCTCTGCAGTGCAGTGTGAAGGGGTCACTAGATTCACCTGCCTCTCTGCAGTACAGTGTGAAGGGGTCACTAGATTCACCTGCCTCTCTGCAGTACTGTGTGAAGGGGTCACTAGATTCACCTGCCTCTCTGCAGTGTGAAGGGGTCACTAGATTCACCTGCCTCTCTGCAGTACTGTGTGAAGGGGTCACTAGATTCACCTGCCTCTCTGAAGTGCTGGCACTCCTGTTGAATGGAAGGTGCCAAGCACTGTAGAGGAGGAGGAGTGTTCATATGAGTGTTCGTATGTTTGTATTATGCTTTTGTGTTATTTATTACTGTGTATAGAGCGTCGCAGTCCCGCCCCCTACCATGGCCCAGGAAATTAATCCCAATGCATTTTTCCCATAGACATTTCAAAAAGTATTTATTTAAAGACGGTTACGCCGCGGACAAAGCCAACTCGAGTCGTGACAACTCATGAAACAATATTTTGGACCAAACAAATAATTACAAAGAAGAAAAACAACAAAAAAGTGTTGTAACCTGCCGTTTTTCTTCTTCTTTCTAATTATTTGTTCGGCCCAAAAAATTGTGTTTGTTGTCATGATTTGTCACGACTCGAGTTGGCTTTGTCTGCGGCGTAAACGTCTTTAAATAAATACTTTCTGAAATGTCTATGAGGAAAATGAACGGAGAATCATTTCCTGGGCCATGGTAGGGGGCGGGACTGCGACGCTCTATATGAATTGCCGCCGGGGAAACAGGGGTGCATACGTTGGTTAGACATAACTGTCCGACAGGCATTATTAGTCCGACAACAGTCACTCCCGACAATGCGAGGCCAGTTACAACTAACCCGTGGCCGGCTCCGGACATGCGTGTCAGGTTAAAACTAACCAGTGGCACTCTTTATTATATCCTTTTGTTTCATTGTTTGCTATGCTTGCTGTGTTTTTGTTGTTTTGTTGTTTTGTTGTTTTGAATGTTATGTTATCTACAGTATGCTGCTGCATTGTCTGAAGGAAGCCAAACAACAATAGGTTTTTCTGTACACAAGATGTAACAATAAAGTACAACCTTGAAACGTGAAGCTGCATGCATGCTACAGGTGAGGAGAGTTCAGTATGGCTTGAGGCTAGTAAGACCACATCAGGAGAGAGCTGCCAGAGCCTCATGGAAGGCATAGCCTGTTAGCAGTAACTCAAGTTCCTGTTTTGTTGTTTTTCTTTAGTGTCAAGTGCAAATTTATGTTTCTTATTTTTTGGAACATTGTTTTGACCAGTCTTATAATTTATTTTTGTATTTTGAAGTCGGCTTGCACTGTTTGTTGATTTGTTCCTTTGAGAGGTAATTAAAATGACCCAAAACTGTGCTGGTGGACCCGTCAACTTTTTGGAGCCAACAGTGCCGTTGACCTAACCTGACTCCGCCAGATGGGGCAGCAGAGAGTACACTGGGTTCCCCCCTCCTGCTCCCATCTGGGAACTCTCAGGCAGACTTGATGCCCGGCCACAAAACGGCCTGGCCAATCAGCTGCCTTGATCCCGTCTATAGCTGCTGCTGATTGGCCAGGCCGTTTTGTGGCCGGGCATCAAGTCTGCCTGAGAGTTCCCAGATGGGAGCAGGAGGGGGGAACCCAGTGCACTCTCTGCTGCCCCATCTGGCGGAGTCAGGTTACCGTTGGCCAGCCTTTCCACAATGTTCATCTGTACTCTCTCTACTCTCCTCCCTTCATTCCTCCATTCCAATACATGGTTTATTATCATATTAAGGTAGAAACAGCATTGAATTTGATGAAAATATATTGCATTTTCATCAAATTCAATGCTGTTTCTACCTTAATATCTGATACCCAGTCTGATTGTTTGTTTGAAGGTGTGGTCTTTAGTGAAGTATATATTTCCAGACCCTTAGATTCGACTAGCCCCTAGACATGTTTTCTTATCTATTTAAAAATGTACTTTTTGGTCATATTCCTAAAATATTTTCTTGTTGTTTGTTGTGTCATATCATGTACAGTACTATCCATACTATCCTTCACTATAAATCCGCCTACTATCCTACTGCTATAATATACTGACAATGTACGTACATATTATACTATCCTCTACTGTCCTCATCTGTTTTGCTCCTCAGTGGGTTGACCAATCGATCAAAACATGCACGTGGGCATTGATTAGTGGCATATGCAGAGTGAGGAAGACGGTTATTTTCACATTTCCCAAATTGAAGCTGTTTATTAGATATAAAAACTAATTCAATATAAAAATGGGATTGTGGTGCCTCTGCCAGTTAGTACATGTGATTGTATAGGCACACAGACCTAACTGTGACTACTGTGACTCATGCCACCGCTTCTATTCCTTCTTCACTGTACAGCCATAGCAGAAATGCTGCTAAAAATACCTGTGGGGGGTGAACCTGAAATTGGGGTCCCTCTGGGGTTGTTGCCATAAGGCTATAAGGCCTGCTGACATGGTGTGAACTGGTCATTTGGCTCACATCAGGACAGAGCCTGCTGCTGCTACAAGGGACCGCTGTCTCTGTAGCTGTAGGCTACAAGTCTATCTTTACACCAGGATGTGTAATACATAGCCCACTATTTAGCTTCATTTCCATGGCTCTGATGTGTTCCATCTGTCATTAATATGATCCCTGCACACGAAACAACACAAAACAATCTTCAGCGCCAAGAGAGCCTAGAGGCAAACATACTGCACTGCACACCAGTGATTCTCAACCCTTTTCATTTCAAGGACCCCCAGTTTGATAGGCATCAGGCCACGGACCCCGCCATTTGATCCGATTTGTATCTCTATCTCTGGGACCCCAATCTACACTGTTAAATCTTCATTGTCAATTGAACTAAGTGTTCAAATGGAAAGAAATAAGGGTCTAATTCGGTTACATTTCTACACACTCTGAGTTACAGGCCCATAAGGGTCCATTTGGTCGCTAACTATCTATTAAATGGTATTTTTTGTGGCTTTCACCTTTTTATTTTTTATAGAGGGACAGACAGTAGGCTGACAGGAAATGGGGGAGTGACATGCAGTAAAGGCCATCGGGAGTCGAACCCGCGGCACACTGACAGACTCGGACTACCGGCCAAGGTGCCTGGACCGCTGAGCCATGGCCCAGGCTAACTATCTATTAAACTACTATTTAACCGGGAACTTCCTGGACCCTACCAAGGACTGCTGAGAGTCGCCATATTCTTGACTGTGATTGTATGAACAACTCTGTGACTCAAGCCTGTAGCTTCTTCAGCGTAATGTTGCGCAAAACTTTCTTGCCAGAGCATAAAATTGCCTTCAGAAGTTCAAATCGGTTCAGCGCAGAAGACATGTTATTGTTGGGTTGAAAGCAAGCACTGTTCTAATGACAGTGTCAACAGAGGCAGAACACTGTTCTAATGACAGTGACAACAGAGGCAGAACACTGTTCTAATGACAGTGACAACAGAGGCAGAACACTGTTCTAATGACAGTGACAACAGAGGCAGAACACTGTTCTAATGACAGTGACAACAGAGGCAGAACACTGTTCTAACGACAGTGACAACAGAGGCAGAACACTGTTCTAATGACAGTGACAACAGAGGCAGAACAACACTGTTCTAATGACAGTGACAACAGAGGCAGAACACTGTTCTAATGACAGTGACAACAGAGGCAGAACACTGTTCTAATGACAGTGACAACAGAGGCAGAACACTGTTCTAACGACAGTGACAACAGAGGCAGAACAACACTGTTCTAATGACAGTGACAACAGAGGCAGAACACTGTTCTAATGACAGTGACAACAGAGGCAGAACAACACTGTTCTAATGACAGTGACAACAGAGGCAGAACACTGTTCTAATGACAGTGACAACAGAGGCAGAACACTGTTCTAACGACAGTGACAACAGAGGCAGAACACTGTTCTAATGACAGTGACAACAGAGGCAGAACACTGTTCTAATGACAGTGACAACAGAGGCAGAACAACACTGTTCTAATGACAGTGACAACAGAGGCAGAACACTGTTCTAATGACAGTGACAACAGAGGCAGAACACTGTTCTAACGACAGTGACAACAGAGGCAGAACACTGTTCTAATGACAGTGACAACAGAGGCAGAACAACACTGTTCTAATGACAGTGACAACAGAGGCAGAACACTGTTCTAATGACAGTGACAACAGAGGCAGAACACTGTTCTAATGACAGTGACAACAGAGGCAGAACACTGTTCTAACGACAGTGACAACAGAGGCAGAACACTGTTCTAATGACAGTGACAACAGAGGCAGAACACTGTTCTAATGACAGTGACAACAGAGGCAGAACACTGTTCTAATGACAGTGACAACAGAACACTGTTCTAATGACAGTGACAACAGAGGCAGAACACTGTTCTAATGACAGTGACAACAGAGGCAGAACACTGTTCTAATGACAGTGACAACAGAGGCAGAACACTGTTCTAATGACAGTGACAACAGAGGCAGAACACTGTTCTAATGACAGTGACAACAGAGGCAGAACACTGTTCTAATGACAGTGACAACAGAGGCAGAACAAGCAGCAAGAGAGAGGAAATATGAGAGAACTACAGTATACAACATCACCAAGAAGCTGGCGGGAAAGTACAGCAAACCAGAATGACCGGTGAAGGACAAAGAGGGAAGACAGACAACAACGGGACATGAGCAAGAGGAGAACAGATGCATGGAGTATTTTAAGAACCTCTAAACTGGCCAGCACCACAGAACCCACCAGACATCAGGCTGACATGGACCTACAGTAGCCTGCAACGGCAGTGCAACGCACCAACCATGGAAGCAGCTGAGAAATGGAAAGGATGCAGGACCAGAAAACATTCCCGTGGTCAGATCTAGAAACCACGGTGATGATGTTTCATCCACTCTTCATGAACATATGGGAGGAAGAAGTGCCAGGAGATTGGAATCAAGATTCCAAAGAAAGGCGACCTTATAGCAACTGCGCAAATTATGCAGCGCACATTACAATGAGATCTGGCAGAGCACTTCTGGAGGTGGTCTGGCTCACGTCATTCTGATCGAATCTCCAAGAAAGTCAGACAGGTACGCGAGGATGAGATTTGATCGTTCAGTATCCAAATAAGATAACATATCATATCCAGATGCAGATAGTATTTTAATGCAAGGTGTAAATGAGATTTGGAGTCCCCCGGGAGACGGAACACAAACGTACAAAAGACTATTTTGAATTTAGCCAGTAAAGCCCTATTTTAAAAAATAGCTGATCTACAAAATGTTTAGCTATGAATTATCATTATCGTTATCATTAGTATTATTTTATAACATTTTAAAGCCTAAACTCTAAGAAGTGTACAGAAAGTGTTCACACTTTCTGTACTGTATGTCAATTCAAAGAATTGACCTATTCCTCAGTCTCCAGTTTGTGGAGATATAAGGTGTACAACAGAGAACACACAGGGACCCAGCTGTGCCAGTCCCTCATGTAACCATTCCATCGTTCAGGGTTGTTCAAATTAGTTTGAACGTGGCCATGCAAGCAGCACATTATTAAGAGTAAAGACTGCTCTGAGGGGTGTGTGTTACTGTGTTCCGCATCATTTATCAAACCAAAGGCAATTTGGCAAGTGTTCTCCACTGAGACCAGCACACTCTTTTTGTCCCTTCATTTCAAATTAAACAAGAGTCTTGGAGACTTCAACAACAACACACTAAATGTGCATCTGTGTGTATCACGATTCTCGAGACCCACCTGCCCGACCGACCGGCTTCTAACACAAATTCCCATTCATGGAGCTCTGGTTTCATAGACTGGCCTGGACTCCATATTTGGGCATGCCTGACACAGGACTCCGTATGGGCATAAAAGGGACACAGACAGATACATAAATCTTCATATATGGGCATAAAAGACAGACTTGTTCCCGCTTTTCATTGTTCCCAAGCAGGCTGGTGGCACCAAGCAGGCTGGTGGCACCAAGCAGGCTGGTGGCACCAAGCAGGCTGGTGGCACCACTCTAGTTTAACCCATTGTTCCCAAGCAGGCTGGTGGCACCACTCTAGTTTAACCCATTGTTCCCAAGCAGGCTGGTGGCACCACTCTAGTTTAACCCATTGTTCCCAAGCAGGCTGGTGGCACCACTCTAGTTTAACCCATTGTTCCCAAGTAGGCTGGTGGCACCACTCTAGTTTAACCCATTGTTCCCAAGCAGGCTGGTGGCACCACTCTAGTTTAACCCATTGTTCCCAAGCAGGCTGGTGGCACCACTCTAGTTTAACCCATTGTTCCCAAGCAGGCTGGTGGCACCACTCTAGTTTAATATAACTTCACTTTCTCTCTACAGGCACAGTCTCACCAACAACAACAGACATCTGGCTTTTTTGCCAATTTATGCCCCTTTTCCGGCGCAATGTATATGAGAGAGCTTCTGATTCTAGGGGAAGAGGAAATAATCACTAGCATCCCTATTCTGAGCATGTCATAATGGGCGAACGCCACGCTATGAGCTTGTAGATTATTTTGGGCCAAGTATAGACGCCTGGGGAACACCAGTCAACTAAGTATATATAATTGAAGTGGCTAAGTAGACCATGGTCTAGACTGCAGGTGATTACAACTGTGATTTTATTCAGGCGTTCTCTTCCAAACCTGCCCTTTCTTGGGTCTCATTCAATGAAATTGATTCCATTGCACCCACCCACTGGTGTCTGGTAAGAAAATATCTTCATGGAGATTCAAATGATATGGCCTCAGACGTTCTACAATTGTCAACTTGTCTCTTCTCTAACGTTTCTTCCCACAGACTCTGACAACTGCTATCCTCAAGGGAGTGAATACATTGGTTAGACATACTAACGGTCCGACAGGCATTAGTCTGACAACACCGTCACTCCCGACATGCGTGGCCGGTTACAACTAACCCACGGCGGGTTCAAACTCACCCGCGGCGGGTTAAAACTCACCCGTGGCTTCCGACATGTGTGGCAGGTTAAAACTAACCTGCGGCAGGTTAAAACTAATCCAGGAACCTCTGTCTGTCTGTCTGTCTGTCTGTCTGTCTGTCTGTCTGTCTGTCTGTCTGTCTGCCTGCCTGTCTGTCTGTCTGTCTGTCTGTCTGTCTGTCTGCCTGCCTGCCTGTCTGTCTGTCTGTCTGTCTGTCCAAAGTCCAAAGTCCAAAGTCCAAAGTCCAAACCAAACTCTCCCAGGTAATAGTCTACCAAATTAACACATGTATTCCATGAAGACTAAAGACTAAATAAGTGTTGTACAGTAGGTGTTACCACTTGCAATCATGCTTCAGTAAGAAACCACTGCAGGCGTATAATTATAAATCACAGCAATGATTTCAGCTGCCTAAACAGTCCCTGCCTAAACAGTCCCTGCTTCAGTTATGTTGTGAGGAATGTATTTAATTAATTGGGAGAAACAGATAGATAAAGTAATATACTGTATATGTGCTTGTCGGGTAAGTTATAGAACTTAATAGGAAACGTTGGGTATAATAGCCTTACAACTCATTCCTTTATATAACCTTTATTAACTAGTAAGACACAATGAGACAGGGTCTCTTTTTCAACCATGAACTAACTGGCCAAGAGGCATAAAAAGTCAGGCCATGTATGAGAAATGACATCAGTGCTGTAATGTAATGGGCCTTCTGATTAATAAAACATATGAATTCATCTTCCAGATAGTCCTAAAAGTCTTAAAAGAAATATTCGCCTCTTTTAACCCATTTAGGCCTGACCTCAAAATTTAAAAAAAAATCTTCTAAATCCTCCAGTTTTCTGAAATAAATATTTTCACAATTTTTCAAAAATAGCAGACCTACAAGCTCGTAGCGCGCCACTCGGTGGCGCGCTATGAGCTTGTAGATCTGCTATTTTTCAATAGCTAAAGCATAACATAATGCTAACACCAAAAGGGGTTCCTGCCCAAAATGGGTTAAATCTCATCTCATACTGTAGGCCTATCGATTCCATCCTCACAAATGCTCACCATAAGAAGATTAATTGACTTAAGAAATAATGATTTATTTATAATAAAGGATTTAAGAAATAATGGAAAGTTGGAAACTAAAGCCTTTCTCTTCCTGGGACATTAACATGATAAACTAGTAGCCATGGTTGTTGCCTCAATAACACATTTATTTTGTTTAATATAGTAGGCCTATAAAATTAGTCAAATCAGTCATTGCCTGTTTTATGTTGTAGCCTACTGTTTTGCCTGGACCACAATGGAAATAATGTCACTGACGTGATGGTGTTTATATTATATCCTTGACATTTCCCTGAGAAGCATGTAAACATGTGTTTTCATTTGAACCATGATGACGTCTAATACATCAAAGCACCATCGATGATGTCATCAGCAGGTAGGTTTTCCAACAATCCATAACCCACCCGGAGACTCGCAGTACAGACAAATGGTACTAGTGAGGACCGATATACTCTAGTCCACTGGTTCCCAAACAGTGGGTCGGAACCCATTTGTGGGTCGCGGTCACATTTTTATGGGCCCTTTCTTGTTTTTAATGATTATTATTTTGAAACATAAAAAAAAAAAAACATTCCCAAAAAAGGATTTTCATGAATTAAAAACAATTGCATGAAGAAATCAAAGAAAAATGTAAGACATTCCATAAATTAGAAAACAAATGTTTAAGAAGTAGTGAAAATAGCTGATCTACAAGCTCACAACGCGGCGCGAATGACGTCGCATTGTGAGCTTGTAGGTCTGCTATTTTCACCAGTTTGGGTCCCGGGCATGATCTCTTTTGGGTCACAGGCTAAAAGCTTTACACTGCTCTAGTCTACTGTATGAAGACATGAAAAAGGTTGTTCCTTGTTTTAGTCATTATAGTCAAACATTTGCAAACATTTTAGAAATAATCATTTAAAATCGTTTAGATCAGAGTCCCAAAGAAAAAGGAAATGGTTCCATTTTGTACACTCTCATAATAACAGACCCATTTGAGTACCCTGTTGAGAGACACTGATTGCATTCATGCAGAGATGGGTCTCACCTCGTAGTAGCTCTGAACAGCGTTGATGAAGGCCTCGTCAGCAGCGATTTGGGTCTCTCCATTCAGGAACGCCGTGAAGCGCTCTTTCACCGTCTGCAAATTCTGCTTACTGATCTGAAGAACATGGAGACAAACAGCAGAGAGATGAGCAATCAAGGTCTCATTTTGGTGTCAGTTTGCCATGTACAACGTGGGCATCTACAGTAGTACACGCTTATATTCAGCAGCATGACGTGGGCATCTACAGTAGTACACGCTTATATTCATCTAGTACACGCTTATATTCAGCAGCACGACGGGGCATCTACAGTAGTACATCTACAGTACAGTACATCTACAGTAGTACACGCTTATATTCAGCAGCATCTACATAGGGCATCTACAGTAGTACACGCTTATATTCAACGTGGGCATCTACAGTAGTACACGCTTATATTCAACGTGGGCATCTACAGTAGTACACGCTTATATTCAACGTGGGCATCTACAGTAGTACACGCTTATATTCAGCAGTACATCTAGTACACGCTTATATTCAGCAGCACGACTCGCAAAGTGTAAGACGGGAGTCAGTGCCTTAATTGAACCCTTGTAAACAAACAACAGAGTAAGATTGACTGATAGCAAGTAAACATCAAACCTATCTGTGTAAAAAAATAAACTAACAAACTATCTACATAAATAATATCTAAAGCAGTATTGAAACAGGGATCATTTGAACATCTCAAAAGTGTTGGACCCACCCATCTGAACAATTAACACAGCCACGTTGTTATCCAGCCTAATCTCACAGGAAATAGTATATGAACGAAATTGCAATTCTAAACCTAAAACCTAAAAGTCCGTTAGTGTTTGATGGAGGCGTGGCTTTCACAAACACGGAAGTGCAATTTCCCCACGGCTGGTTCGGGCTGGGTGAGTTCGGGTTTTATATTATTTACTATTCTCAAGTTGGGTAGAGACGGCGCCCCTCCGTCATTGTCTATGGGGAGGTATTTCAGTGTAATTGTCTATGGGGAGGTATTTCAGTGTCATTGTCTATGGAGAGGTATTTCAGTGTCATTGTCTATGGGGAGGTATTTCAGTGTCATTGTCTATGGGGAGGTATTTCAGTGTCATTGTCTATGGGAAGGTATTTCAGTGTCATTGTCTATGGGGAGGAATTTCAGTGTCATTGTCTATGGGGAGGTATTTCAGTGTCATTGTCTATGGGGAGGTATTTCAGTGTCATTGTCTATGGGGAGGTATTTCAGTGTCATTGTCTATGCGGAGGTATTTCAGTGTCATTGTCTATGGGGAGGTCATTTCAGTGTCATTGTCTATGGGGAGGTATTTCAGTGTCATTGTCTATGGGGAGGTATTTCAGTGTCATTGTCTATGGGGAGGTATTTCAGTGTCATTGTCTATGGGGAGGTATTTCAGTGTCATTGTCTATGGGGAGGTATTTTAGTGTCATTGTCTATGGGGAGGTATTTCAGTGTCATTGTCTATGGGGAGGTCATTTCAACTGACTTTTGGCTCTATTAGTCGTTTATCTACGGAATTGCAATTTGGTTCATGTATACTTTACTATATTCTCTGAGATAGGGTTGTGTTATCGGTGGTCAGGTGGGTGGGCCGGATGTACTTTCAGCGCATGTACGATTTTGTCCCGTTCCGGCTTTGATCAATGGAACTATCATAGTATATACTTTTCATTGATTTTGATTTTGTGATTTTGAATACTTAACAAGTGCTACTTTAGAAGGCGAAAAGTTTGTTGAAAGATCAATGTATGAGATTAGTACTTTGAATTTTTGTACTAATACAATAGGTTTCCCAGTCCACTCCAAAACAAAGTAATACAATAGGTTTCCCAGTCCACTCCATAACAAACTAATACAATGTTGCAGAGTTGCCCGCCCCCCCTCAGCTAATTGGTCATCTGTCAGTCACAGTGGGGTGAGAGAGAGAGTAGAGTTTCTGCTGGAATGAGATTCTCATTCCAGCAGAAACTCTACTCTCTCTCTCACCCCACTGTTTTCCACCAGCATCGATGGCAGACAGATAATTAAGTTAGTCATCACGGACCCCAATCATAGCCCTTCCATAAGTCAGTCCCCTGATGCAATTACCAGCCTCCATTTCATGCTGTGATTTGGTCCGCCCTGCTCTGCGCTGCAGCCACTTTCTGTTCACCAAGCAGAGAGCAGAGAAGAACCCTGACTCAGTGCCTCATGTTAAAGCAACTCTGGAGATAATAATAATAACACACACAGCAAACTCTTCACATGTAAAACGATACCTAACCCCTAGGCCTCATTCACACGTACCAAACACCAATCAAGCAATGTTTGGTCGTTTTTTTGTTTTTTTGGGCCACCACAATGCTTTTCCAATGGGAGTCACATGGTTTGATCAAACATTTGTGTTTGATGGCTGATTGCTGATTGCTCCCCCCTCATCAAACAAAAATGTTTGGTCAAACCATGTGACTCCCATTGAAAATGAATTGGAGCAGCAATCAAACAGCAATCAGACATCGCACACGGACTGAACATTTGTTGTGTAGGTGTGTACGAAGCCCTAGTATCCTCCTTCTGGGCACTGCATAGGCACACATTCTGCAAAAATATGTTTTTTTTATTTTTTATTTAACCAGTAAAAACACATTGAGACAGCGTCTCAAGTGGGAACTGGCCAAGAGGCAGAAATAAAATTACACTTCAATACCACATCTTCAATGTTACATTTTGGACCAGCAAATACAACATCCAGAATACATCTTACAGTACCTATGAATAAATACAAAAAGTCCCCAGTCCTACTATTTAGTAGCAGGGCAAAATACACCATCTACACGATCTGAACCAATAAATAAATAAATAAATAGGCATGAACATAGGCTAGTACATATCCAAACATGTGCAGGTGTTGGACTGTACATCAAAGATGATCCTTTTATAAATAGACGATCATTCGGCCAAAAAAGCACATCTACAACTTAAGACCACAACGAGTCGCATTCCGGTCTGAGCTTGAAGAATGGATATTATTTTCGGTGAAGACATTTGGTGTGATGTTTCAGATCCCATTCCGATTGTCTGTATGGCTCACTTACAAGGTCTGCAGGCCCTGGGTAGGAAACCCGAGGAGTGCACGTCTCTAGTTGGTGAATGTGTGCTTACGGCGCTCAGTAAAGCTGCTTAAGTGGTACTGCAATTTAAAGCAACGTGAGAGTGGCAAACCTCAGTTCCCCCGGGAAACGAGTAGAAAACAACTATTTTGTCTGCCTGCTGTCTGGGCATTTTACGGCGGAGGATTAAGCTGATTGACATACTCGTTTTTTGGAGGCATTTAAAGAGGACACGCTGATCCCAGAGAGTTAGCCCAGAGCTGGATATGGTATTCATCTCCATGGTAACTGTTGCATTTCATTCCCTGATACGATGCTAGTCTGTGCCCAGGATGAGCATGTGTTTTAGATGTCCCCAGGGGGAATGTGACAACGGTAATGTTGACAAGAGTACCGGTAAGGGACGTGATACAAGACAGTGCAGGGACTGGAGGCAGCGAAGACGGCTTTGCAGGGAGTGGCTTCACCACTGAAGGCAGATAATAAAGATTGAGATAATAAAGCTTAATTTAGACCGGACATTCTTTTCTTTTTCTTTTTCTTTTTCTATTATTATCATTATCATTATCATTATCATTATCATTATCATTATCATTATCATTATTATTTTATAAATAACTTTAGTTGATGAAGTCTGAATTAGGGTTACGTGCAGCAGCTAAGGCAGGGGTTCTCAACGTTTTTGGCCGGGGACCCCCGGAAATGCTTTGGCAATGTCTCGGGACCCCCGCCCCGCCCCCTCCCGACCCCCAATATAAATTGACTGCTACAATAACCTTAAACCATTTTGGGCGGGAACCCCTTTTGGTGTTTTAAGCATTGTTATAATTTAGCTATTGAAAAATAGCAGATCTACAAGCTCATAGCGCGCCACCGAGTGGCGCGCTATGAGCTTGTAGGTCTGCTATTTTTGAAAAATCGTGAAAATAAAAAATAAAAAATAAAAAATGGCGACCCCCCCGAGGGGTCGCGACCCACGGGTTGAGAACCCCTGAGCTAAGGGACTGGAGAAGATGAGAAGGTTTTTACTGTGTATGTGTGATTGTATGTCTGTCAGGCACGTATGTATGTGTATGTCTACTGGTTGGGAAGGTTTCTTGTGGGAACACTCAGCTCAGATTTCCTCAGATGTATAACATTTCAGCTCCTTTATTTCCCTGCTAAAGTGTGGTGAGAGCTATTCATTAAAACACTTATTTTGGAGGCTTTCTTCACCCTCCCAATGACTGATTGTGGGGGTTAGCAGAGATGGAGTACTTGTAGAGAGGCTGGGGAATTGGGAATTGGCTATACTAAATTGGGACTTGAAGGGGAGAAAATGTTTTTTCTTTTGTCTTGAAGGGGCATGTTTTGCACAATAACAGTCTTTTCATTATGTCTGCCCACGATCTCTGTGATTCATACAGTAGGCTACGTTTGTTTACCTCAGTCACTGATACTAAAATCTGATATTTTATTTATTTTTTCTATGAACCTGTGACTTGACACCCATACTGTTATAAAACGGAAATAAAAAGATTTTGAAAAGAAAATAAAACACGTATTTTGACCATGAATGAATTTAAAAATGTATAAATGAAACAGTCACTGACTGCATTTCCCCAAAGCCTCAAATGGAGATGTGCCTGATGGCGAGGAATGGGTTGAGATTCCCTCTCCCCCTCCCTCTCTCTCTCTGTCTCTCTGTCTTTCGCCAAACCTGGTCATATCTATCTATTATATTATGTGGGACACATAACATAAAGTTGTTTGCATGTATTCTGCACATCACCTGTAGCCCAAAATGACCCTTTAATGCACAAGCCTCGCCCTCCCTGCTAGACAACTGTGCTGCCCCTGGTTACTGTTGCTGCCGACAGCAACAGCAGGATATGCAGATTACCGCTCGTTTAATAAGGGTCAAAGGTCCGCTCAAATCCACACTAGCCAGCTGTTTTCTGTATGTTTATTTGCCTTACGTATGTCATTAATCTAGGAAATGTGTGAAATATTATATTTTGTGATGTATTATGTGTGTGATTGAATGATTTGTTTGTTTGATTTTTTTTTTCTTCTTCACAGTATGCAGAATGGGTACATTTCAAATGAAAAGTCAAATCAAAAGCATGCAGAGACAATGCTCAAATTCAATTTTACTGCATGTTTTCAATATGAAATCTTCAATCTATAATTAATAATGCATATTGCATATCTGACCAGAATTGACGGATCGAACCTCGAAGCTCAGAAAACGGAGCATGTACATAAATAGAACAGCACAGAAATAAACACAGGAAAATGATCATTAGGCGCGTAACATTTAACATGTACGCGCCAGCTAGTCTGGAGATATGTCTGTGCCTTCAGGAGACTGTGAGAAGACAAATAGATATTTCTACATTATTCCATTCTCCCTGGACAAAATGTTAGCATAATGATCTACTGATACACAGTACTATTAATTTAACTCTGACCCAAACCCATAAATCCAGCATTAAATTAGGCGCCTGAGGCAGGGAGTGCCTGCCCACCACGGCAGAGGTTGTGGGTTCAGATCCACCGGGGTGCATGCTTTGGGTGCATGTGTTTGTTACTAACAGTCCTACAGTCATTAGTCCGACACCGACACCCCACCCAAAAACCTAACCTCACAAGAAGCCATGGATTACTTTTAACCTGCAACGCATGTCAGAGTGCTGCGGATTAAAACTCGCCCGTGGCTCCTGACATGCGCGGCAGGTTAAAACTAACATGTGGCAGGTTAAAACTAACCTGTGGCTCCCGACATGCGTGGCAGGCGTATATCTATTCTACGAGCATAGACATGGTAACGCCCCGCCTGCCTCTGATTGGCCTACCGACACTGCCCGTCTTGCCTGTCCTCCGAGATTAGTACAAGAGAATGGCAAAATGCGACAGTAACTTGTAACTTTAATTTTTGTAGAAGAGGCAAATATTGTTTGTGCTGTTTGCTTTGATTGAATAATTGATTGAACACGTATGTACTATGATTTGATTTGGCTGTGTTCTAAATTAAAGTGTTAGTGTTGATTATCGTGTATTAAAAAGAGACCTTTTTACACTACAATAATGTTTCAAGTTTACACATAAACAGGCCAACGGCATAAACAATATTAGTTTGCCTCTTCTACAAAAATAGAAGTTGCTGTCGCGCGTGCCAAGCTGTCATTCTCTTGTATTAGGCTATATATCGTACTATTATTTATTTATTTCCCACCACAGAGTAACCTCGCGGCAGACTATCCAGCATGTATCTTCCACCTCAGAGGAAACTCTGGTAAGGCCGGCAGTGTCGGTAGGCCAATCAGAGGCAGGCGGGGCGTTACCATGTCTATGCTCGGACGTATAAAAGATATACGCGCGTGGCAGGTTACAACTAACCCGCGGCAGGTTAAAACTAACCCGTAGCTTCCTGTGAGGTTAAGTTTATAGGGCTGAGTTTTGGGGGTGCATGCTTCGTCAACTGTCTATATGAACACAATTGGCCCGTGTTCAGGGGCGGGAAGCCAGACGGGAAGGGTGGTATCACTGCATGTATTCCTAGTTCCTACGGGCTGGGGCAGCACCTGGCAGTAAGGAGTGTTGGGCGGGAGGAGTAGGACAAAGGTTCCATATCCTCCTGGTGGGCACTCCTCACCGGCAGGTACAGTACAGTACAGTACAACAGCAGTGCTCAACACATAAATGTGCACGGGGTGGAATCAATTGGCATATTAACGACTAAATTGGGAAGAAAACCAATTAAATGTATTAACAAGAGCTAGTGACTAAACAACTTCAATGGAACCATTAGAACATGTAAAGTAACCGTTTTGGACAAGGATTCCGCCGACAAATTATGTTTGTCTGATTGAGAAGAAAGGAAGGATATGAGGAGCTAGGAGAAGACACGAGAACGGAGGACAGAGAGGGAGTGCGATGGAGGCATTGAGCTGGGGGTGGAAGGAGAACGGAGGACAGAGAGGGAGTGCGATGGAGGCGTTGAGCTGGGGGTGGAAGGAGAAATCACAGCACTGAGTGGGGGATGGTTATAGTCATGATGCACCAATTAAATACGTCTACTCTAACTGTAACATTACTGTATCTACTCAAATCCTTGAGTAGATACAGTAATGTACAGTGTGTGTGTGCGCGTGTATGTGTGTGCGTGCGTGCGTGCGTGCGTGCGTGCGTGCGTGCGTGCGTGCGTGCGTGCGTGCGTGCGTGCGCACCCATTAGAGCCAATCTGGAAGCAAAAACGATAGCTCATGAGATGGTGCAGGTTTTTGTCCACAGTTGATTAATAGTAATGTATACTGTATATTTTCATACAACTGAGCTTTTCAAAGAATGACATACATGGCATGTAAAGGTGCATTTTGAGAGTCTGAATGAAACAGACCAAAGCCAGGACCCTAAAGACTGTCTGTATATCCATAATACATTTTAATTTCACTCTTGAACAGAGATAGGCAGTCAGGCACACAAACTCATCCGCACATTCACTCACACATGCTGATTGTTTGTCTTCATATTTTAGTGATGCAACGCCTTGTGAAGCTTGTAGATCAGCTGTTTTTGTTGCACGGCACCCTCAGGTGGCAAAGTATGAATCAGATCAGACCACTTGAACCCTAGCGTAACTGTACCTGTTCTGGGGCTAACATTCAGCGAAAAAGGCAGATCTACAAGTTGAGAACTTGTTGCTTTGCAACACGTTCAGGGTTGGGATCTGGAACCGGGGAAACCGGATCCAACATTGAGGAATCGGTTTCATCACAATTTAGAACCGTTTCCGGAACTGGTTCCATCACATTTTCGAACAGTTTCCGGAACCGTTTTATCACACTGTCAGAGCTGGCATGCGGACTTCGCGTTCAGCTATCTATTATTACATTTGAGAGAATTCCACGCCCACAATGCAAATAAGCACAATGCAAATTTTATCACAGCTTTGTGCGCAGTTCTGGCCGCCGAGTGAAGTCATAGACCATCATGTGAGCAGAGTTTACACCTGTGCTTTCTGGCCATGATTCGTCACTGACGTTCTCAGCCTCTTCAACCCAGCTGGGTGGGTGTGTGACTACTGGCCAATTACAGCAGGCATTTCCTACAAGCAGCAGTCTGTCGCTGTGTTGAAAGTGAAAGTAAAAGAGCCCTTTTCTTTCTGAACACCACAGATGCACTTGGATTATTTCTGTCTCTTTCTCTCTTATTCACGGGAAAACACACACCGCTGTCTTCCTTCATTCAAAATGTACGGTATGTGTGTGTGTCTCACTCGTACCCATGATGTTCACAGAGAAACAACAATAACACGGACCGTGTTGCGCGAGATGCTAACGCGAGATTGTGGTACAATTACAATAACGGTAGTTCTCAAACTCTTTTTAATTTCAAGTACCACCATAAGGTCCATAACCGGTAACAAATGGAACCTTACGGGTCCATTTTGTTCCATTTGTACATTCTCAGAGTTACAGACCTGTAAGCGTCCATTTGGGACCCCCTAGGAATCGTTAAAGGGAACCGTTAAGGAAGCGGACCATTAAGAGGGAATCGCTGTGAGCTTGTAGCTGTTTTACGATGAAGTGAATTAGTTTAGAGGTTTATGCTACTGGGAGCATATAGAGCCTTGATGGACACTGGTCAACTAAATATATAGGGTTTAGCTGATTTTAAGGCCAGACAGAGGGAGGCAGGTTTACCTAGAACTCTACAGGCTTCGAAATGTAATAAACTGTACCACTCAATAGACGATGCTATTCACCAGCATGGTCCCAGACCAGCACAGACATATAAAGCCTATACTTCCAAACCCACAAGCCAATATTGTGAGACTACGAATACACTGTAGATCCAATCACACGGGCACACAATCAACCACATTATATGTGCGTGCGTGTGCGTGCGTGCGTGCGTGCATGCGTGCGTGCGTGTGTGTCAGTGGCCAGGTTTACATGATGACTTTTAACCCCTTTTAATTCCGAATAAAAGTTAAATCCTATTAAAAGTTGTCATGTAAAGACCTATAAAAACTTAACAAATTAACTGCTCCTGACGGAAGGTTCCGCCAGTTGGAATCCAACCGGCAACTGCTTCTGGTGTAACGTTCCGTCTGATAAACTTTATTATTGATATCAAACCGGATCGCTGATCTTTTTTTTTTTTTTTTTTTTTGCTTGGCCCTTCCTTCTTCAGCGATCCTAGACCGGATTGTGCAACCGCGCTGCCGTTCACCTCCCTTTATACAGGCTGACTAAAAAGCGGAATAACTCGAAATCTACGGAGCTCTCCATGGTTTGGATAAAACACGCGAGGTCTTTGCTGATTATCCGGTGATCTAGATGGGAACATTGGCGCTTTCTAGAGCAAGGATAGCTTAATTTTAGCTCGCTAGTATTTACGCTATTTATTTAGCATCTAAGATGGCCGCCCAAACAGGATGTGAATCCAGCGTGTGTGGCTCGGCAGTCTGCGGTTGGCTCTGCATCCACCAGGTGGCAGCAGATGGGTTAAATCCGAATGAAAATGCTCAATGCGATTTAAAAACCATTCCAATGTAACTGACCGGATTATTCCGATGTTGAATGCGATTGAAAAAAAATTGGGACTCATTTATACTGATTCGGATTTAAGTTCATTCTGGTCTTTCTGAGCATGCTCATTTCCAAGGCGCTCCAACTCCAAGGCGCTTCCAAGGCGCTCATTTCCAACACGCGCCAAGGGAATGTTATCTTCCGAGGAGTTAGCACATAGAGCGCGTTTTTTCATGCATTTTGCAGATCCGAAATCCACACAAAAAAACGTGGAGCAGCTGCAGTGAGGATGATCCCCCTGATCTGTGAGTGTTCAAAGATCCAATCTGAACCGTCCCGAGTTGATCATGATCACTCCGATAATTTTCAAACATGTTTGGTATAGGCTAGCCTACACCCTACAGTGCAGCGGGGGACTCACAGAAAGACAGTGGAGGAGAGGACGCAATGCCGTCAGCCCGCTGATCAGTGATCACACACACACACACACACACACACACACACACACACACACACACACACACACACACAAGAATACGCTATTATCGTTATAATGTCCATATCTATCCTATCCCCTTAAACTTTTATATAACTTGCCTATTCCAAGTTGCAATCTAAACGTCAATGAAACATAATGGCTTTGCAGTTTGCATTGATGAGCAGCTGCAATCAATCTAGTATTAAACAAACACCCAATTATCTGGTATTCGCCTACAGTGTTGCACCCGGAATATGCCATGATGATGATGATGATGATGATGATGATGATGCGGCTGCCACAAGTTCTATAACTCTGTCTCTATGGGATCAAGCCTGGATTATCTTTCGTCGCACGATGGTGTCTGTGCAGATAACATTATGCGATGTACAAGACCACATATGGTACACGTTGTCAGCCTGTACACACACGCACACACACACACACACACACACACACACACACACACACACACACACACACACACACACACACACACACACACGCGCGCGCGCGCGCGCGCGCACACACACCCCCCCTACAGTCTGTCTGTCTGTCTGTCTGTCTGTCTGTCTGTCTGCCTGCCTGCCTGCCTGCCTGCCTGCCTGCCTGCCTGCCTGACTGACTGCCTGACTGCCTGCCTCTCTGTCTCTGTCTCTCTGTCGTATTAAGTGGTTCCACTCCAGTTGTGCACCTTCTCCTGGGTGGAGCTAGCATACGTAATGTAATGCTCCGCTGGAGGCGATGAAACAGGCGGAGCAGCACAGAGCGCCTGGAGACCAAAATAAAACAGTGGAGAGGAAAGAAGCAGGGGGTTGAAAGAGAGCAAATCAAACAGATAGTAAAGAAAGCTAGACAAGGTAAGTAGGGCGAAGACAGACCCGGAAAGAAACAGAAAAGGGATCAGAGGGACAAAGATAAAGGAGAGACAGGAGAGACAGGTGAGACAGACAGGCAGACAGACAGCGTTGGATAATGGTGCCATGGGAGCAGGGAAGGGCTACTGACTATGGCTGCCATCTGGGAGCTAGCAATTTGAGATAAGGCTGTGCTTGCGTGTGCGTCTGTGACGTGTACGTCTGTGTGTGCGCAAACGGACACGCACAGGTGTGCATGCGCATAATATGTGTGTGCGTGCATGTGTTTCCTATAATGGTCCAATGTTGCCTGCAGGTGATTTTGCAGCCAACATATCTGAGAAAGTGGGGCTGTGACAAAACAGCAGGAGTCGGGGTGATACTTGGGTCCCTGTGACTCACTAGTTGTGACTCACAACTTCACAAGGAACATGTGGTTATAGCACTGGCTGTGCCACTAGGCACAATTTGGTATTAGTTGTGTGTTGCTGAAAATGTTGACACGTTTTGCACTCTTGTAATAATTGATATTGAAGTGTTTCTTCACCCTCCCAATGACTGATTGTGGGGGTTAGCAGAGATGGAGTACCTGTAGAGAGGCTGGGGAATTGGGAATTGGCAATACTAAATTGGGACTTGAAGGGAAGAAAATGTTTTTCTTTTGTCTTGAAGGGGCATGTTTTGCACAATAACAGTCTTTTAATTATGTCTGCCCACGATCTCTGATTCATACAGTAGGCTACGTTTGTTTACCTCAGTCACTGATACTAAAATCTGATATTTTATTTCTATTTTTTCTATGAACCTGTGACTTGACACCCATACTGTTATAAAACGGAAATAAAAAGATTTTGAAAAGAAAGATATTGAAGTGTTTATAGTTTGGGTGATCACAGGTCAATGCATGTTATTTAGAATTTGATACATCTAAGGATTAAATTACAATCCAACAGCAAGGCAGTCTCAGTCAGTGTATGAGTTTGGGAGACACTTGGTTATGCTAACCATATGGACTTGATAAGCAGCAGGTATTAAATCCAGGTGGCAGGTGGATTTAACTAAATCCTAATGAATCAGTCTGCATAATTTGTTTGATTACATTTTTGATGCTCACAAATATGGTGGGTTTAAAAAGGACCAGATTAAAATCTGTCCTCATTCTCGTCCTTGTCAGGTAAATCACATCAGTATTTAATTACTTCCTTGCGCAAGCTTGTGAGATAACCTGATGCAACCCACATGCACACATACTTACATAATTAACAGCTAGGCAACGTATCTCCAAACTTCAGTCAAGAAGCACATTCATAATCATAACTTGTGAAGCCTTCCAAACACAACCTTGGCCAATGGTGTCTGTCTGCTCGTGGATATATGAGATATAATCTCGTGCTTTCAACATGAAGGGTCCCACTCTGTTAAAGATGCAGATCCACACTACGGTCAAGAGGTGCAATGAATTCCCAGTTCCCATCAGTGGATCATCTCTGTTTTCTGCATCTTCCTCAGTCACTGAAGCCACCTGTATATCGTCGCTGTCGGAAGGAAACCACCTAACCAAACATACATAAATCAAAGCTATTGAACACCCTTTACGTCTGTGTGTGATATAAAATGTATTCATTTTATATCAATTGCAGACAACAGATGGCTATTAAAACACATAACACGTCAATAGCAGACAACATGTTAAACTGGCTCATGCAGGCAGAGCCAGGAAATTGGACAGTTGTGGGGACTAAAGCCCTAACCACACCAACCAACACCTTGGGTCCAAACGGTTGCAAGGAGTTAACGCTAACTAAAACCGTCTCGACCCTTTGGTGTGGTTTGGGCCATTGAATTCCATGCGTTGAATCACTAGGGTCAACGTGGGTCAACGTGCAACAAGACATTTGCAAACTTTTTACTTTCAAGGATAAAAAGTAACTCTAAGAGTTACAGACCCGTACGTGCCATTTGGAACCCACTCAAGGACACTTTGAGACACTGGTGTAGCAGAGTGTTTCCAGTGAGCCAACATGCACAATAGCAGCACCCTGACTCTGTTTGACCAGAATGGAACAGAGCCTTCATTAGTATCATCGGTAACACCAAGGAAGTAGGGAAGGGGCCCAAGTTATTTTCAAAATGGTGTATAAAACCCATTCAACCTGTTCCCTCCTCTCACATCACAATGTGATCTGTGAACATCATGGTCCACAGTGCCTACTGCCTGACTTCATCTGTCAGTGTCAACCTGTCCAATGTGAACAAGAAAGGGCTCAGCGATGATCCTTGGTGTACGTCGCCCACCCTCCAACTTATACCCATCCATCACTCCTACCACGCGCTGCCTCGTGGTGCAACCAACCTGCACCATACTGACATACATCTCTGCCACCCCAGACATCCTCATGTGGCATAACGTGATATGATTCTTTGTTCAAAAATTGTCGACGCAATAAAGCTTTGCACACGACGTTGTGAACTCTTCCTGAGCCACGTGATCACGAAAGTGTCACTTAAATGCCTAGAATGTGGCACTTTGCCACTCCTGACATGTGACCTCCATGCCAGGCATGTTGGCATACACAATGACCTATATACTATATGAACACACACACACACACACACACACACACACACGCACACGCACACGCACACACACACACACGCACACACACACACACACATAGGCATTAACGTAGACTCTTTCTCCTAGTCTTTCTTGTTATAGTGCAAGACGAGAGGCCCTCTGGTGATTATGCAACGCCAAATGGATGGGTAATCCCAGATTACATACAGCCATTCAACAGAGAATGGAGAAAGTGCTCATCAGGCCATGAGCTTGAATTCTCCCTACCCAACCACCCACACACACACACACACACACACACACACACACGCACACACACGCACACGCACGCACGCACACACACACACACACACACACACACACACACACACACACACACACACACACACACACACACACACACACACACACACACACACACACACACACACACACACACACACACACACACACACACAGATATACTGTAAGCGCTTTTCGCAAAATGCAGGACACTGGCAAATGCTCACACACATGACTGACTACACACAGACAAGCATGTCTCCTCCCCCACGCCTCGGTGACACATACTGTATAACACTCAGCCATGCTTCTGAGGCAAAAGAAACAGTCAACTATACATACAGTAACACAACTATTTGATTTTGTAAAAACAGGAGAACGGGTCTTTACATCATTATCTAGAACTATCAGCATTATCTAGTGATTCTCAAACTTTTTAATTTCCAAAAGTCACCTCTCTCTTTAGAGCCCCTCTCTCCCTCCCATCACCAAAGTCCCTCAAACCTGTAGACCTGAATTAAATCCATCCCGTGAGGACAGTAGGAATTCCCCCCAGCTGGACATGATGACACAACGGATCCCCATGGATTTGGTCAACAGCCAATAAGAATCTTTTCCCGATCTTTTCCCTAAAGTTTCTCTCTCAGAATGTTGACGGCCAACAGATGTGAGCTCTGCTTATCTGCTCATATCCCGGCCTCAGGCCGGTCTCCAGACGTACACGAGGAAACACACAAGAAGTGGGAATAAGTGAATACAGAATATTGCATTATGTCATAATTCCCTCGCATCAATCAATCAACAGTACAAGAGCTCTGTCAACACACTGTAGGTCGCATTCCACAGCAGGGGGCTGTGAGATAATGGATGGTTGTTTCCTTGTCAACAATATCTAAGCATCGCTCTGTACGTGATGGTCTCTGATGCGCTGATCAGACACATGTATTTATTTTCCATACACATAACACATGGTGCCCTCCTCGTACAGTATATGGACAATAACTGCAGGCAGCAGTTCAGAGAAACAAACAAACAACCAGTGATGATTTTATCGACTAAAACTATGATGAAAAATGTTCGTTGACTATACTTTCTCACTGACGAAAACTAAATGGAAACTAAATGAAAACTAAGTATATACGATGACTAAAACTAAGATTACAGTTTTTCACGATTGTTAAAACACAAAAATCATGTACCTAATCGCTCGACACAATTTGCACATCACACTCCCTTATCTGCATTAGACTCTGACTTTCCTTCTTTACACTCTGATGTCAATTACACATGTTATACCTTGTTGTCCAAACACTACACACAATGTTCAGTTGTTGCACACACTTCTCCCATAAAATCTCAAAGCATCTACATCACACAAATAGTCAAAGGGTTTGAGCAGGCTGGTTTACAGTAAAAAATAAATAAAAAATAAATAAAACATTTTTTGGCTGCATATTTGTGTGCTGTTTTATGTTTGACTATGAAAAAGTAGGCCTACACGGAGTCATCATTTTACAAAAGGAGAAATGGCTCATTGTCATTCATGTGTGTTCCATTTCTATGATTGTGTTTTCAATGTTGCACTTCATTGTGCTGTAAATGCTTGGTAGTGTGCAGCAAATGCTTAGTTGTGTGTACTCAATAAATACACACAAGTGTTTGTCATTTGAAATTATGGCTGTGTGTACCAAATGAAAACTAGAGTTCCATTTTGGGAACAGTTAAGAGATTTGATGGCAAAGAGTCATAATGGAAAAGGAGTGTCAGGGTTTAGTAAAAGACACAAGTCATTTTACACTAAAACTAGACTAACACAAAAGCATTCCAGGTGACTAAAATGTGACTGTGATGAAAATGTGCTGTCAAAACACACACACACACACACACACACACACACACACACACACACACACACACACACATTTTCTACTACAATCTACAAATGCTGTAATGATCCAAAATGATATTAGTGCAGCACATTTTCTAAGCTTTTTTAAATGATTTAAATGATTCAAAGCTTCATCATTCTCTGCGTCTCAGGATGACGTATAGTGTTGTTTTGACTCAATCTGCCCTGTCCCTTTCCAATACGGAGTTTAACTTTATATCAGACAAGTGACATGGCAGTGGACTTTGTATTGACATGGGGTCACTGGGGTGACATTAATTGGTACCTCGTTAGTACTATGATAATTGATATGTAATGTACCTATGCTGAGCATCTGAACGGACCAGAATGTTACAGCTCTGTTCATTTTCGTTCAGGTTTGGCAAAGCTGAATGCAGGTAGGGCTGTGGGAGGAGACTACAATGTTCTTTTAGGTGTGATCCATGTCATCAGGCATAATGGCTTTCCGTGCTTAAATGCCACCCTGTTGGGTGGCAATGATGGGAACTTTATTACAGTTTAACTCCATCAGATTGGCACAATGAGTCACCGGCCACAGTCTGATGTGGACCACTGTCTACGAGTGGCTGAGGCAATGGACCGCTCTCTCACGTGCTTGTGCGCATGCGTAAAAAGTAAATACTTATGTGTGCTGTTGTTTGTATGTGTTTGCGGGTGGTCGTATGTCTTCCCTCTGCTCTGTCTCACATTCATTCCTTAAAGCGCCATACTTTTCTTTTTCAAAATCTTTTTATTTCCGTTTTATAACAGTATGGGTGTCAAGTCACAGGTTCATAGAAAAAATATCAGATTTTAGTATCAGTGACTGAGGTAAACAAACGTAGCCTACTGTATGAATCAGAGATCGTGGGCAGACATAATGAAAAGACTGTGTTACTCAATATTAAGACAACTAGTTTCTCAGCACAACTTTATTGTCGGCACCACGCCATACCAACTTCACAACAGCCACACAGTATCACAACATCCGGTTCGCCCCCTTCCGGTCCCCCCTTCATAAACGTCCCCCGTTGCCTCACAGTGCAACACATGCCATTTACACTGGTCATAGAGAACAGGAAACAGACAGTATTAAGTTAACAACTGTTATTGTGCAAAACATGCCCCTTCAAGACAAAAGAAAAATATTTTCTCCCCTTCAACTCAAGTCCCAATTTAGTATAGCCAATTCCCAATTCCCCAGCCTCTCTACAAGTACTCCATCATACTTCACCCCTTTTGCAACCAGATCTTATTTTAATGATGTTCATGACACAAGAAACACGGCATTTCAAATGCCTGATGACTCATCACGCATTGGTCTCACTTCCTTCCTGGACTACGTGTTGTCTTAGTAAGACAGCCCTCCCCCTCTACACAAGGAGGGGCAGTGCACCAAAGCATCATGGTTGGTGTAGGACTTCAGCAATCCAGTCGAACCCTAGTCAAACACACAGACTACATTATTTTTCTGGCCATAGGGTGAACATTTCAAATTGTGCTACTGTTATCTACTACAAATCCAATTAACAATGAGTTTCTTCCAGCGGTGAAATGTCCTTTCAAGAACACAGCGCTCAATGAGATCCAGACTACAAGTCCTTCCCACCACCAGACTCAGTCTTTCCATCTGTTACCCAGCACTCAGGTACCACACCACAAGAACAGATCACTGACACACATCTTGAATGGCTGCTACTGTATGCATATGTATGTGGATGTACACATAACATACTGGATGTACATAACATACTGGATGTACATAACATACTGTATAGCACGCCACGATAGAATAGCAGTGAAACTCATAGCGAAGGAGGCAGGACAACATTCCTGTTTTCCTTTCATCCATGTTCCATCTCTGTGATAACTCGGACATCTTTACATCTTTGACTGCTAAAACACCAGATGTATAGATATACTATCTATTATACATTTGAAAAGGTGTCCCCAAAAGGTGTCCCCAACACAGGAACAAAAGGCACCAGCTACTACGTCACTGACACACTGCACTGACACACTGCAACACACACTGCAACAACCCACTAAACACACTAACACGTCACAGACTTACCCTCCGCGTCGTTCGTTCCCTATCTCCTCATGTCGCGCCGCACGGCCACAATCAACAACACCCGCCTACAAATTTTCATTGCACTGACACTACAGCCGCCTCCCGTCCAGACTCGCACACAATATCAATATCAATAACAAACACAAACACGCCACAAGCACCGACACCCCCGCACTCACACACGGGCCACTGTTGCCAGGTCTATGCAAACAAGCCCAGAAAACAACACGCTCCTCACACACACTACAACACGCTTAAAACTCGAGGACCTGGCAACACTGCATCCTTTTTTCCCATTGCCTACTCTTACTAATTTGTTGCCACGTCTATGAAAACAAGCACACAACAATGCCATTCAACACGCTACTTACACACACTACCACTCGCTTACAATACGCGGAACTGGCAAAGGACCTGGCAACCTTTTGTTACGGATTTCACATCCGGTTGGACCACCACAACTTACACGCAACACACACACCCTCACTCACACTGATTCTAACTTGGCTGGAGATCGGCGCGATTACATACACAGTTTCATTCATGAAAAGACGACAATTGCGCGCGGGACGGACGCTCGCATTGCATTGAATTGCGTATCGCTGTCCCCCTCGACCACGACACCCTTCTTCACAGCACTTTCACTACTCACTTGGACACGACCACTACGCCTCTTTCCACCATTACAGGTAACTAAAACTTAAGGCTGCGTGCGCGTGTATTGTGTGTGCGTGTCTATGATGTACTCTTAAATGACCATAACTTGCTCAATTTACAACCGAATTTCAAACGGTTGGGTTTGTTATAAACCTCAGAGACGTCCGCATACTTATATGCTTTTACACGACGTTACAAAAACAAACAAAGAGCGACGTCGTTACGTGGCGCACATCTTACCTCGCCCCACATAACATTGTGTCTATGATGTACTCTTCAATGACCATAACTTGCTCAATTTACAACCGAATTTCAAACGGTTTGGTTTGTTATAAACCTCAGAGACGTCCGCATACTTATATGCTTTTATACGACGTTAAAAACAAACAAAAAAAGCTGATAAGCTTCCTGAATCAGAGCCACGTTATGATTCTGTTGATGCATCAACAGCATCAACAGCTGATAATGCCATGTCTCATGTACAACAGCTATTGCCACACAATAATCCATTTATGTTGGCAATGCTGAAAATAACGCCTGCTAACAATACAGGCTGCTAACAATTGGGCTGTTGCCAATTATGCTCTTACAAATAGCATGACAATAACAATATTAATAATAACGCTAGCATCATTACAAGCATAATAACACGCCGCCATGTCTCATGTACAACAGCTATTGCCACCCAATTCTGTCTTCATGTTGTCAATGCTGAAAATGAGGGCTGCTAACAATTCCACTGTTGCCAAAAACGCCATTATTTGCCTCATACCATAACTATACTTTCATAATTTGTCGTCAATGCATAAAACACTTCTTTCAACCACTTCAGCTACATACAAAGCCATGCCAAAGAAACGCACATCATCCCTTGGATACCGAACGGCAAAAGCCACCCAAAAACGCTTGCACACAGCTGCCAGACAACACCACGCACCATCCGCACAAGGTACAGCACCATCCGCACAAGGTACATGTGCTCTAACAACCTTCCACAAACACTTGCACTGCACAATACATGTGTGCGTCTGTGCACACTGTGCACACACGTACTCCTTCACTGTGTGTGTACCACCATTTACTAACATCGTACCACACGTAACCAGTTTCCCACACGTGACCAGTTTACACTAACTCATGCATGCTGTCCAATCACACTCCACAGAACAACGCAATGAGGATCCAAACTTCCACCACAACCCTGCTCGCGACACTCTACGTGGCCACACACACACCCGCTCATTGGAAGACACCCAGCCCACAGGTACCCAGTACACTGACACCTTTCTATTTACTGTGTGGCGGCAGGGACCCATCACACAGCACCATGTCATAGCAGCACAACTTGATGATGATTGTCTCACTTCACAGCAGAACGCCTTGATGACGCGACTACACCACGACTGCTCCACACCCCTACTTTGCACCTGCATGACACCAGAGGTAATGCATTCACATATGTTGCACTCAAATTTACCCCTACTGCATTGTGTCCACTACACTCACATACTGTGCAAAACATCCATCGCCAACAGCTACACGCAAATGCATGCATCAAGCAGCTGAACTACTACATGGACCCTCCCACGCCACTCACACGCCAACAGCCCCAACACAACGCTTGGTTCCAGCAGCTGCAGCACAACATGTACCAGGTAAACTTGCTCAAAACTACACTTTGCACAGCACATTGCACAATGCAATACACTGCTGTTTCTTTCTCCACAGATACTACAGTATCTTCATCACATAACCTACATTAATTGTGTACACTACACTCACACCCTGTGCTCTACTTAACTCATACTATCTCTCTACACATCACTTCACAGCTCAACACCAGGGCAGCACTCCTCCACCAATGGCCAACACACCTTCATTGGACGTGGCTGAGGCCAGAGGTACTGACTTCTGTTATTCAGATAACCTTACTGCTTGGTACCGAGCATCCTGACACACTGTATAGAGACATCTATCTACATATCTCTGCATAACATGTCGATAACATTTTGTACCTCTGTGTCTACACACACTACTGACATCCATACCCAGTTCAGCGCAGGCGGGAGCAAACACGTGACAGAAAGAGACGGACCAGAGGTAAGGCCTCAGATATGTTGCCCTCTGCCTCAATGCATTACGCATATGTGTGTATGTTATACCTACATGTACTGAATATATAGTCAATGACACCAGAGGTAATGCATTCACATATGTTGCACTCAAATTTACCCCTACTGCATTGTGTCCACTACACTCACATACTATGCAAAACATCCATCGCCAACAGCTACACGCAAATGCATGCATCAAGCAGCTGAACTACTACATGGACCCTCCCACGCCACTCACACGCCAACAGCCCCAACACAACGCTTGGTTCCAGCAGCTGCAGCACAACATGTACCAGGTAAACTTGCTCAAAACTACACTTTGCACAGCACATTGCACAATGCAATACACTGCTGTTTCTTTCTCCACAGATACTACAGTATCTTCATCACATAACCTACATTAATTGTGTACACTACACTCACACCCTGTGCTCTACTTAACTCATACTATCTCTCTACACATCACTTCACAGCTCAACACCAGGGCAGCACTCCTCCACAAATGGCCAACACACCTTCATTGGACGTGGCTGAGGCCAGAGGTACTGACTTCTGTTATTCAGATAACCTTACTGCTTGGTACCGAGCATCCTGACACACTGTATAGAGACATCTATCTACATATCTCTGCATAACATGTCGATAACATTTTGTACCTCTGTGTCTACACACACTACTGACATCCATACCCAGTTCAGCGCAGGCGGGAGCAAACACGTGACAGAAAGAGACGGACCAGAGGTAAGGCCTCAGATATGTTGCCCTCTGCCTCAATGCATTACGCATATGTGTGTATGTTATACCTACATGTACTGAATATATAGTCACATACACTCCCATCTTAATTTCTCAGCTCAGCATAACCTGGACAAACAGCAGCACATGATGGCTACAACACAGCCAATGGCCACAGCAGAAACCACAGGTAACCAACGCACTACACTCACATCTACACTTTCACCTCAATAACTCTTAATACAACTATCACATTGTCCCACTACACATACACACAGTTCAATTTAATGCCTCCACAGATTTCCATTGCCTGCCTCAACAAAAACATCACATTCACATACTGACCACAATCTACTTATTGACTCTCATGAAATTAACTTCACACCATACTTTCCATTTACCTTCACAGGCAGTTCCCATCAGCCAGCAAGACGACAATCACAAGTTGCTGCCAAAATTGCAACTTGCACTGCGCAGATTCTCAGCGGCCAACTAACTATCAACCAACTCTCCGACACACCACAGAGTATTGGCCAGCTCAACTGTGTGTGTGACCACTGTCACGCATTCACATTCAAAAACGAGACCTCCAGTATCTGCTGCTTGAATGGAAAGGTTTGCCTACCAGCCTTCCCTAGGCCCCCACAGGCCATCAATGATCTGTGGTTTGACGATACCCCTCAGGCAAAACTGTTTCGGAAACACAGCCGTGTCATCAACAACGCTGTCTGCCTCTCCAGTATTGCGGTCAAAGAGAAAACATTCACACGCTTCACTCCCACTGTCATTTTCCAAGGAAAGGTAATCCAGCGCATCGGGCCACTCCAACCAGAACCTGGTGCTGTTGCTGTGTTTGCCCAACTTTATGTCCTCGACCCAAGTCTGGAAAACACCACCAGATTTGCAAACATGACACTCCCCGCCAGAACATCCACTGCTGACAAGGACACAATGGCGCAGCTGCTGCACACTGTGCAGCAAGTTATTCACCTGCACAATATATTTGTCCAAGATTTCAAGCAAATCCTTGAAACCCCAGAAGAACAACTACAGCGAGGCACTATTGTCATAAGTGCTGCAGCCAGGCCACAGGGAGGACATTCCGGTGTTTACAATGCCCCCTCCAATCTCCAAGAACTTTGCATTGTCACCAACGAACAGGCACATGATCTGGTCATCCACTTACGTGGTGGAGGTCTGAAAATCATATCTGACTGCCATCCCAAAGCCATGCCCCTCCACTTCACCCTCCTCTTCATTGAAGGGACATCTGGCTGGCACTGTGCTCTCAAGCATGTGGGTGATGAAAAAAGGCTCACAGCCCGTGAGTTCTTTGCCTATCACATGAACAGTCGTCACACTGCGAGCGACTACCTTTTCCAGGCAGGCAGACTGTTCCAAGAATGGATCCTCAATGCCTGGATAACATGCGAGAACCAGAGGCTGACTTGGCAGCGCCATAACCAGAAGACATTACGGGCTGACAGCTTCAAACAACTACAACAGGTTGTGGCTGTGCGTAGACGGGAACGGAGTGCTCCATCTCACTCTGTCCACCACAATGAGCAGGAACATGCTGTGGGTAGAGTCATCCTTGCTAGCTCTTTCCATGGCAGTCCACGCTGGTACCACAGCAAGTTCCAGGACGCTATGGCCATAGTCCGCCACATGCGAAAGCCAGACCTTTTCATCACGGTCACCTGCAATCCTCACTGGCCAGAGATCGTAGCTGCCCTCACCCCTGGCCAGACACCCCAAGACCGACCTGACCTGGTGGCCCGGGTATTCAAACTAAAGAAAGATCAGATCATGGATGACCTCATCAAAAGACACATCTTTGGCCTAGCCATTGCCCACCTCTGGGTCATAGAATTTCAAAAACGCGGCTTGCCTCACTCGCACATCCTCCTCATTCTAGCAGAGCAGGACAAACCCAAGACACCAGCCCAAGTGGACCAAATTGTCTGTGCAGAACTTCCCCCTGACCCGCATGAAAATGGGATCTCTGCCCAAGAAAAAGCAAGGCGCCAGCCACTGTGGGACATTGTACTTGCTAACATGATCCACGGTCCCTGTGGACAAGAGCATCCCAACAATCCCTGCATGGAGAAGAAAGCCGGCTCCAACTGCAAAGCCTGCAAGAAGAACTTCCCCAAACCCTTCCAGCCCAGAACAACAGTTGGTGACGAAAGAAGTTATCCTATCTACCGCCGTCGCTCTCCAGATAATGGTGGCCGAACTGCACAAAAAAATGGGAACCACATCAACAACAGTTGGGTAGTGCCCTACAACCCCTACCTCAGCCTCCGATACAACTGCCACATCAACGTAGAAGTATGCATCTCTGCACTTGCGGCCAAATATCTCTACAAATATGTGACCAAGGGGCCGGACCGTGCAATGGTTTGTGTTGAAGTTGAGGGCGCCCAGGCTGCCCGTGATGAGATTAGGGACTATGAAGACATGCGTTCTGTTGGCTCAAGTGAGGCCTGCTGGAAACTCTTCGCATTCCCCATATCCGCCAACAAGCCTCCTGTTCAAGTCCTCCGCTTGCATCTGGAACACGAGCAATACGTCGTTTTCGCCGAGGGTGATGAGGAGAATGTGGTGGAGCAGGGCAGACAGACAGAGTTGACTGCTTTCTTCAAACTGAATGCTCAACAGAAGACAGCCAAAGGTCCAGATTACAACCCTATGACCATGCAGCGCTATGTTGACATGCCTCACAAATACACCTACACAAACAACAAGTGGCAACTCAGAAAAAACAACGCTTTCTCCGTTGGCCGTGTCCACACCATCAGCCCCCTAGCTGGAGATGTGTTCTACCTGAGACTGCTCCTCCACAATGACCACTCCAAAGGGAAAACAAGTTTTGAGGACCTCTACTCAGTCAATGGCAGCCGCCTTGACACCTACCAGGCAGTGTGCAGGGAGCTTGGCCTGTTGGATGATGACCAAGAGTGGTCCACTGTCCTTACTGAGGCTGCTGCCACTCACCTCTGCCCCCAGATTCGTGCCCTATTCGTCATCGTCCTCATCTTCTGCCAACCAGCGAACCCTGCAAGCCTGTTTAACGACTTCTGGCCAGACTGGACAGATGACTTCAAGCGGAGAGCACAGCAGAGTGCAACGACCTTCACTGACCAGCAACTCAAAACCATGGTGAGACTGGATCTGCAAGTCCGCCTCCAGTCACATGAACATGACCTCCAAGACTTCCTCCTGGAAAAAATGACAGATGAGGAAAAGGCCACTGTCCATGGGCTGGTCAACATCGAAGAGCCTCTTATCCGTGAGGAGCTGGACTATGATGTGGCCCAGCTGAAAGCCAATGTACAGGCAACAATTCCACAATTCACTGCTGCACAACAACAGATTTACGACACTGTCATGACGGCAGTCCAGCAACAGGCCAACTTACAACTCTTCATATCAGCACGTGGCGGTTGTGGTAAGACCTTCCTACTCAATGCACTACTGGACGCTGTGCGCAGTCTGGAACCTGGTGGCTGTATTGCCCTTGCCATGGCAACTACTGGCATTGCTGCACAACTCCTACACCTAGGCAGAACATTCCATTCGCGGATGAAAGCACCTCTCCACCCAACAGAACACACACCCTTCCACATCACAGCTCAAAGCAGCCTAGCCAAGCTGGTGCGACGGGCACGCCTCCTGCTCATTGATGAGGCAACCATGCTGCACCGCTTCTTGCTAGAGGGACTTGACTACACTCTGAAAGACCTGATGAACAAGCCAGACTGTCCATTTGGTGGGAAAATCATCATCTTGGCCGGCGACTTCCGCCAGTGTCTTCCAGTGGTTCAAGGGGCTAATCCTGCCCAAATTGTCAACAGCTGCCTCAATAACTCAGGCCTCTGGCAACACTTCCAAGTCTCCAGCCTCACAGAGAACATGCGAGTCAGGGCCAGTGAAAACCAAGACCTGAAGGCCTTTGACCAATGGACACTCCGCATTGGTGATGGTACAGCCAACGATGCAAACGACTTCATCTTCATCCCAGATGACAGGTATTTCCACATTCAAAGCAACACAGACAATGACCACACAGCGGAGGAGTGCTCCATGAAGATGTTTTGCCAAACTATATTTCCAGATATGTCCAACAACTTCACTACTACCGGCTGGCTGGATGGCCGATCAGTACTTGCCCCTACCAACAAGGACGTGGACGCCATCAACGACCTAATGGAGACCTGGGTACCAGGTCTGTCAACCAACCTGAGCAGTGCTGACACCCTGGAGAACTACCAAGACAGAATGCGGTTTAACGTGGAATACCTCAACACCCTCTGCCCCAATGGATTTCCCAGGCACCTCATCACCCTCAAGCCAGGAATGCCCTTGATGCTACTGCGCAACATCAGCCCCAAAGACGGACTCTGCAATGGCACCAAACTGTTTTTCCTGAGAACCCTCAACAACAAACTGCTGCTGTGCAAACTTGCAGCCACACAAAAGGAAGTCCTGATCCCTCGAATCAAGTTCATTCCTGATCCTAGACATTCCTACTTTGAGTGGGCCAGACGACAGTTTCCAGTCCGCACCGCTTTTGCCACCACCATCAATAAATCCCAAGGCCAGACACTTACAAGAGTGGGGGTCTGGCTTTCGTCCCCTGTCTTCAGTCACGGACAGCTTTATGTTGCCAGCTCAAGGACAGGTAACCCAGAAGCTCTCACCTATGCCATAAAGCAGAAAGAAGGACAGCCGGAACATCATACTGCCAATGTGGTTTTTCGAGACTTGCTTCGCGCTGTTCTTCCTGGCCCTACAATCCCCATTGAGGTAAGGCTGTTGCATTGCTACATGTCATTTCTACATATGTCATTTCTGAATAATACATAACTGCTGCTAACACTGATTAACACTTTCCAGAAATATCACTACCTTTCACATGATCTGTGGTGGACATGTCACATTGTGTGGTTGATTCATCCCTTATCTGTGTCTCCTTTTCTGCAGGCTCAACCATGACAATCTCTGGAACCAGAAACACAAACACCCCTTCCACATCACCCCACTCCTCCACGCCCTCCTCTGGATCAGCTGCCAAATACAATTGTTCCTTTGCTAAGTTGGCCTTTCCACGACAACTGCGTCTTCCCCAAACCATCCCCATCAACGTAAGGCTGTTGCATTCTTACAAGTCTCATTGTTGATTAGTCTACATAACTGATAATCAAACATAAACATAGCATTGTCATTCCATTCACAACATACCTGGTGGAGATGTCTCAATGTATACTTTCTCCCTACCTTCTCTGTTTCCCCAATTCTGCAGCCTCTGCAATGTATAGTCTGCAAAACATCCATCGCCAACAGCTACACGCACATGCATGCATCAAGCAGCTGAACTACTACATGGACCCTCCCATGCCACTCACACGCCAACAGCCCCAACACAACGCTTGGTTCCAGCAGCTGCAGCACAACATGTACCAGGTACACTTGCTCAAAACTACACTTTGCACAGCACATTGCACAATGCAATACACTGCTGTTTCTTTCTCCACAGATACTGCAGTATCTTCATCACATAACCTACATTAATTGTGTACACTACACTCACACCCTGTGCTCTACATAACTCTCTACACATCACTTCACAGCTCAACACCAGGGCAGCATTCCTCCACAAATGGCTAACACACCTTCATTGGACGTGGCTGAGGCCAGAGGTACTGACTTCTGTTATTCAGATAACCTTACTGCTTGGTACCGAGCATCCTGACACACTGTATAGAGACATCTATCTACATATCTCTGCATAACATGTCGATAACATTTTGTACCTCTGTGTCTACACACACTACTGACATCCATACCCAGGTCAGCGCAGGCGGGAGCAAACACGTGACAGAGTGAGACGGACCAGAGGTAAGGCCTCAGATATGTTGCCCTCTGCCTCAATGCATTACGCATATGTGTGTATGTTATACCTACATGTACTGAATATATAGTCACATACACTCCCATCTTAATTTCTCAGCTCAGCATAACCTGGACAAACAGCAGCACATGATGGCTACAACACAGCCAATGGCCACAGCAGAAACCACAGGTAACCAACGCACTACACTCACATCTACACTTTCACCTCAATAACTCTAATACAACTATCACATTGTCCCACTACACATACACCCTGGAGAACTACCAAGACAGAATGCGGTTCAACGTGGAATACCTCAACACCCTCTGCCCCAATGGATTTCCCAGGCACCTCATCACCCTCAAGCCAGGAATGCCCTTGATGCTACTGCGCAACATCAGCCCCAAAGACGGACTCTGCAATGGCACCAAACTGTTTTTCCTCAGAACCCTCAACAACAAACTGCTGCTGTGCAAACTTGCAGCCACACAAAAGGAAGTAACATTGATTAACACTTTCCAGAAATATCACTACCTTTCACATGATCTGTGGTGGACATGTCACATTGTGTGGTTGATTCATCCCTTATCTGTGTCTCCTTTTCTGCAGGCTCAACCATGACAATCTCTGGAACCAGAAACACAAACACCCCTTCCACATCACCCCACTCCTCCACGCCCTCCTCTGGATCAGCTGCCAAATACAATTGTTCCTTTGCTAAGTTGGCCTTTCCACGACAACTGCGTCTTCCCCAAACCATCCCCATCAACGTAAGGCTGTTGCATTCTTACAAGTCTCATTGTTGATTAGTCTACATAACTGATAATCAAACATAGACATAGCATTGTCATTCCATTCACAACATACCTGGTGGAGATGTCTCAATGTATACTTTATCCCTACCTTCTCTGTTTCCCCAATTCTGCAGCCTCTGCAATGTATAGGCTGTTGCATTCTCACAAATCCCATTTCTGATTGAACTACATCACTGAAGATGATGATGATGATGATCCCATTCTGCAGGCTCTACTGGCCAAATCTGGGCAACCTCATGGCACTGCAGCTTCTTTTACTACACATTCACTGTTAACATTAACATTCTTTCCTAAAAAAACACTCAGACTCCATTAAAAATACACTGAGAACTACATTTTGAAATGTTGTGACTTTGTCTACCTTTGCTCTCACAATTTCCTTCCTCCGATTTGCGACGCGCAGGGAGCTAGGATGAGCGGGCCGAAGGCCCGCGAAATTCTAGTACTATACACTAGAGTATAGTGACATGCCTCAGTATGTATTCTGCAAATAACCGCCATCATAAATCACATGAAAATATACACAATATATATAATACAAAGCATCATATTTGAAAACAAAGTTAACTAAGTAAGGAACAACTGTGTGTGTGTGTGTGTGTGTGTGTGTGTGTGTGTGTGTGTGTGTGTGTGTGTGTGTGTGTGTGTGTGTGTGTGTGTGTGTGTGTGTGTGTGTGTGTGTGTGTGTGTGTGTGTGTGTGTGTGAGAGAGAGAGAGAGAGAGAGAGAGAGTTAGAAAGCGCAGCAGGCCTGTTGACAAGGATTTCCTCATCATTAGCAGTACACATTGTACTCAACACAGCTTGTAAACAAGCAGTCACATGACAAACTTTTATTTCATTTTAATGGCATAACTCACAGCGGTATATTTTTCATAGCTGTTTTTGTTCTATACCAGAGGTATAGAACTATGCAGTGTCTGTTTTATCAAACTTTGCTTTCTCTTCCATTTCTGACTGATTGGACACATGTTGCAGACAAGTCATGAAGAAAGAGTACAAAAGTTGTAGTAGAATAATTATAAGAGAGTGGGGTTAAAGGACCACTTCACCACTTTTCAACATATCTTCATATAATTGGTCCTCACTAATGTTCATGATAAAACACCACCATCTTTTCCTACTCAGTCTGTCTCTCATAGGAGGGCTTTGGGCAGTTCGGACACCCGTCCACCAGTGACATCATCATTAGGCAGATTTTTTTTTAAAACAAGATTTGTTTTAAAATATATTTAGATTTTTATTATCGTGAGAACGATGGCTTCAACTTTTGCATTGCAACTTTTCAGGAAAAGAAAGCCTGCCGTTTCTATTAGCTTGGATTCACCATCGATGATGTCACTGGTGGACGGGTTTCTGAACTGCAGCCTTCCTATGAGACACAGACTGAGTAGGAAAAAATGGTGGTATTTTATCATGAACATTAGTTAGGACTAATTATAGGAAGAGAAGTTGAAAAGTGGTGAAGTGGGCCTTTAACTGAGATGGCAGATTTCGCCAGGAATCTGAATCCTGCATGCTTACTGCCATAATAAATACATTTCCCCTTGTTTATTATTCTGCATTTTTTAATGAAGATATTCATTAGGACATATGGCATCTTGGAATGAGCCGTGAAAGCGATTCAACTGTACCACGCACCAGACAGGGCAGAACATGTCATCTAACTGTGATCATTAATTTTATGTTGAGAGAATAGTACTGCCGTAGCAGACAACCCGCAGCACTCCAGGTTCAAACAAAATCCTTATAGGTGCAAGGCTCGAAGATATAAGTAGAGATGAAGAAAATGCCAGCACTCATTGTATGTCCTTTTGCATGATTTTATTTAGATTTACCTCTGAGGCTGAAAAACGGACGCGTTTCGGCCTGTATGGCCTTCCTCAGCGTTTGTCGACAAACACTGAGGAAGGCCATACAGGCCGAAACGCGTCCGTTTTTCAGTCTCAGAGGTAAATAAAATCATGCAAAAGGACATACAATGAGTGCTGGCATTTTCTTCATCTCTAATTCATTTTACGTACCTACGCAACTACGGTGCATTCTGATGAATAAGAAACAAGAGATTAGGGGTGCAACGCATAATTGAATGAATCAATTTAATCTATTATTAAATGAGCTAATCGATCATTGAATATTCAACAAGATAGCGGATTAATAATCTATCACTATTTTGGGCATGTTTTACAGGTGAACATTTTCGAAATAAATATCAAACACTTTGAATGACAGTGAAAATATCTGATCTACAAGCTCTACACGTGAGCTGGTAGATCAGCTATATGTTCACTATATGAGCACCACACCGTGCAATGATTGACAATAATATAAAAAATCTAATACATATAGAGGGTATGTGCATGCATGAAGTGACATGAGTGACAAATCGAGTGGCAAAGTGAGTTTAACGTAGTTCAATGCAATCAGATAGGACTTTTCTGTATGGACTTATGGGCTGTCAAGGCCAGAATGTACCTTTTTGCCACTCAGTAGGCCTTCCCACATATATATATATCATGGACAGCCCTAACAAGGGGTGAGCAGGGGGAGTGGACCATATAGTGCAGTCTAATGAGAGGAGGACCTCCAAGTGAACCTTCCTTTGTTTAAATGATCCCCAGGAGATTGATGGCTAAACTGTGAAGCCAGCTGACTCATTCAAGTCCCTCTGTAGTTTGTACCGCCCTCACACATCACACTCCATCAAGCAACTGCCAGCGCTGTGACAGTCCAAAGAGCACCTTGTGCGAATAGTCAAATTGAAATCATTGTCTTCGACTGAAACATTTGCATGTTAATGCATGCTCGAATGCCCCCGCCCCCTGTCAAAAACAGCTAAAATCCCTAAAACGAAAGAAAGTAGCAAATGAAAAAAAAAGAACACTCATCTTTTACTTTTTCTAATAACAACCTAAAACATGAACCTTGGTTGAAAAAAACTAAAGTTGTCCTTTAAATGGAGGAATGTGCATGTATGGTGCTTTTTGTAATTGTCGATACAAATTAATTGTAGAGATTTTAGTTGTTTTTATATTTTCTGTTATTTATTTTTTACTCTTATTGTCTCTGATCTGTGACCTTATATTTCTCTACAGTAGAGAAGAGAGAGAAGAGATTTGTTTCTGACTAAATCAATTAGATATACTGTACACCACTTAGCAAAAAGATAATCTATAATGGCTGAATGGGAGCACCCTCGCCTGCTCTACCACATACAGTAGTAGCCAGGCTACAGTAGACTGACAGTATTCAGTGTATTGCAAATGTCCTGCTGTCGTTCCCTTCTGTCCTCATACATTCAACTGAAATAAATGCCAAGAGAATCTTTCCAAGGAAGCATAATGTAAATGCTATTTACATGCTATTTACATTATGCAGAGGGGTCCCATTGTGATGCTGATGACAAGCAGGCAGATAGTGGCCCCACCTGGGCACACTGATCCCCCAGGCCTTATTAATAACAAAGAAAAAGAATAAAATGCAAAGGAGAGAGAGCCATGGCAGCAACTTGTTCCTGCATCTTAAATGCTGTTAACCCAAAGAACACAAGAGCAACAAAACAACTAGTTAACATATTTCATATTGAATCATGGATGGGCCTCGCAGGTTCATCCATGTGTATCACAGATTAAGCTTTTCTCTACTTTTTTTTTAAACGTCGTTTTTAAATCGTCTCTCGGATCATGTTAAAAAAAAAAAAATCAATGAGTGCCAAAATCAGTTGTTTACAATAAATGCAGTTCAAAAAGCATCTTAGATGGATGTTAGGTTCTTAGCTTGCTTCTGATCCTTGATGCATTTAATTTATTACCATGTGTTGTTCTTGCTTACTGTAAATCGCTCTGGATTAAGAGCGTCTGCTAAAATGCCTAAATTGGAAATTGGAAACATTGAACATACATAAACCTCTTTCTATTTGGGGATTAGTATCTTAAAGAGTACATACAGATGTCCCACGTTGTTCATTGATGCTTCGACATTGCACACGTACTGCTGACGTAAACATGTCATTTGACTGGGGATTTACTGTCATCTCATCGTCTTGTCCTCAGGCAAGAAAGCAATGAAAACATCAGATACTATACTAGTCTCAAATCCAGTATTACTATTGGCAATTAAGTTAAATTGAGCTTCAAACTGTGACAACCTACATTAAGAGTGCATGTGTATGCTGTGGAGATTTTGCACGCACATTCCGTAAGTCATTGTATGTGTTCGACAAGAGCAGCCGTATAGAGCCTCACAGCATGTATCACTCACTATGAGCAAATGAGCTCCAGCTCAGCTTCAGGGCAAAGAATGACCTGTCTTCTGTGAATAGGGATACTGATTCTGACTCACTGAGCAGGTCTCCTTAGCCACAAGGACAAACGTGTTTTATTGAGCACACAAAATACAAGATGCTAACCTATATTTGTATATGCACTTATAACTAACTATAAGCAACATGGAATATTGTTATAATGGGTTCAATGTCTTGCTCAAGGACAGTTCAACAGGAAGCCAGGAGGAGCTGGGGCTCAAACCAGGAGTCACCTACTGAGCTACCCGTAACTCCCGCAACCCTCGATAGGGTCTCGAGTCCGACCCACAGTTTTTGCACCAAACTGTGTGCACCAGAATACAAATATCCTGAGACCTGAGAGTTAAATACAATTTGTGAACAAGGAGCAGCCTCTGTTTTCTCCGTTTTGAGGCCACAGACTGCCAGGCCTCCAGACTGTCACGTTGCCATACCACCCACTTCACAGGAGCTGACTGCCAGAGTCGAGAACGTGTTTGTGCATCATAGAGTGTGTGATCTAAACACAAACACAAACTGACACATCAGGAAAAACAGGGAAATAAAGAAAGAGGAAAAAAAAGTAGAACCATGTTTTAAAAAGAAAAGAAAAATGATTATCTGTCATTCTTCAGTTATGTATACACTCAATCAATATTGTGCATTTCAGTGAAAAATACCAATAACCTTTAGGTGCATGACTTGAATCTCATCACCACCAGTAAGAGCTAGAAGCCTTATTGACCGGCCTTCTTCCCATTAACTTAATGGCAGGGTGGTAACTAGGTGCAATTTGCTTGCCATTGACAGATACATCCAAACAGAAAAGTCCTATCTGACTGTATTAAACGAAACGATGTCAAGCTCACCAACATTGCAGCTGTACGAAAAGCTTTTGTTTCATAAAAATCCATTGTAGACATATGAGCTACTTTCTGTCTGAAATTCCGTTCAGGTGATTATTTTTCTAAGTGGTTGAGTTTGGAAGTGCTCGTTGGATATCATTCAACCACCTGTTTTGAATTTGCACATAATGCAGGATTCAGCAGGATGTTGCTTTACAGATGAACTCCCAAGGACGGAGTTTGTGTGTGTATGTGTGTATGTGTGTGTGTGTGTGTGTGTGTGTGTGTGTGTGTGTGTGTGTGTGTGTGTGTGTGTGTGTGTGTGTGTGTGTGTGTGTGTGGAGGGGGCGGGCCAACATTAACATGAAGTTCACTTTGGTTGTTACTTGTTAGTGTTATTGCTAAGACAAAGGTCTACAACATATGATGCTAACAATGTCTTTGAGGACAAAAAAATGATTAGTGTAGTATTATTTGCACAATCGTTCCATGTTGGATTTTCAATAGTGTAAATTGGCGATCTACAAGCTCAACACGCGTCACGTCGCGTTTTGAGCTTGTAGATCGGCAATTTCCACTATTCATATAGAGTATAAAGTTAATAGATTATCTAAGCACCTTTGTTTGCGAAGCCTGAAAGCCTAACAGATATTCCATATTTATTCAAATGTTCCCATGCTCAATGCCAAAAACATAATTAAATCGTTAATCGTAATTATTATGAATTAATTCATGAATTCATTATTGTTCTGAGGTGTTTGAAGTGTCTGATGTCAGCGGCGCACCATGTTGTCTTGGTTCCCCAGAATTGTCTGTACTGCTGCAATGAATGTTACACCAATGTGTTTTATTATAAAGTTGAATTGAAATTAAATTGTTTCAACTGTATTTAACTAAATTATTCTGCAAGTGAGGACACACACACACACACACACACACACACACGAACATGCACGCATGCACTCATGCATGCATGCACACACACACACAGCAGTGACAGTTTAGCAACATATTTAGCAGTGTGGAGCTGTATAAGGGTCAACAGTCCAATCAGTCTAGTTGTAGGCAGTCAGCAAACATAATGCTGCCTCTGCTCATGTTGATTTTGAATCGGATGGGGATATGGGGATGGTGACAAATTATGGTTTGCAACAATATGCTTCCTCCTCTGACAAGAAGATGGCAGAAAAACTCAAAACTCAATTCACTCCAATTGCAGCAACTTCAGAGAACGATACAGTAGGCCAGGTAATGAACTGAGAAGGTACAATATGGTTGATTGTGGCATGTATGATTTCAATAAGACAAACATACATTTGAAAATGAGCTGCAATACCAGTGACAATGCTCACACCTGGACAGTAATCTTCCTGCACATAGTGTGTACTGTACATGCTACGTACATGCTTAGATTTTGGGCATCAAGACCTGACAGAACTGGACTACGCGGATGACATCAGCCTGCTCTCCGACCACGTGGAACAAGCTCAGGAGCTCCTGAACAGAGTGGAGCCCGAGTGGGCCGCCGGGCTGAACGCCAAGAAAACTGAAGTGCCCCAGAGTAGAGAGTCTCTTGAGATCAACAGGGTGAACATAACATGTTGACACCCAGGTCAATTGTGAGAGAAAGAGTGGGTTTGGGAGGCGGTATTGTTAAGTCATATACTTCTTGTATGACAAATTGGCCGATCTACAAGCTCATAACGCGTTGTGTTGCAACAATATATCGGTCAATATATTCTCCCACTTTAACTTGGGACCCCTATTAGAATGGCAATGTACATGAGCAAAGTAATGAAAAAGGGTGTTTGCCTGCAAAGAAGACTTGGTTTCTGGGAAAAACATGTTGTTTGTTTGTCCTTAGTGCATTCAAAGACAAAAAAATCGTAAAACACTGCGACGAAAAACAGTCTAAGTCCACACTATTTATCCATAATGTATAAATGATAGATAAGGGGTCAGGACAACGAGGCCTTTTCGTGGAGGGGTCAGAATGAAATTTGGACTTAGACTGTTTTTCGTCTGTGGTACTTTATTGTTAATGAATTCTCATGAGTGCATATTTCATTGCCTTTGTTTTGCAACAAGCATAGACCAACATTTCTTGGTAATTGCTGTAGAGGTGTGTGCACTGACTGGAATTGAATACCGGAGAACTCGCCAGTTTACCAAGTCGTCTTCATCAATGTCTTCATCATTATGCTAACATTCTGTCTTCATCAGTGTAGTATGTCAAACTCACAGATGTTATAGTTCATTTCCAAAGTGATCCAATTATTTTGTGCAATTAAATGGTCAGCTAGACGATGATAAAAAGTAGTAGTATGTGAATATCAATGATAAGTACCATTTCAGGAATTGTTTACTAATGAATTACATTGTTTCTGTACTTTGATGTTTAAACTTTTAGCATTCCTACTTTCTCTAATGTTAACTCTAAACAACTATCCTCTCTCTCTCTCAATTCAATGCAATTTAAATGAAGGTGAAGTAAAACTAAAATGCACTAAATCGCGGCGAGTTGGTAAACTGGCGAGTTCTCCAGATATCCCCTGCCAATAAACTGTGCTTAAATCTTTTCTTATTGTGATCCTTCACATTTGCCAGCGGACAATTTGGCATGTGTTATACAATCTGCTTAGGTTAGAGGAAATAACTTTATCTAGCAGAACAAACAGCTCAACCGTAACAGAGAACGTAGGCTTATTCATTTTGTCACACTTGTAGCTCTCATCGCAACGTCTTGGGTTCTGGGCCCATCACCTGTCACCACCCGCTTTCCTGTCCCTCTCTTCTGTAGGCTATTATTGAATGAAGCAGCTACATGTATGTATACAGCTTGAAAAACATCCCATATCGTTCTGAGGTCAATTCACAGTTTTTCAAGACTTCTTGTGTGGTGTGGCCAAGATTTAGCAGATGCAGCAGCTATTATACCTTATGATTCATTGTAATGTCCTTCTCCAGCGAAACAGCAAAAAAACAAAAACAAAAAAATAACAATAACGAGGGAACGATTTGGGTTTCTCTGACAGACTGTGTGTGTGTGTGTGTGTGTGTGTGTGTGTGTGTGTGTGTGTGTGTGTGTGTGTGTGTGTGTGTGTGTGTGTGTGTGTGTGTGTGTGTGTGTGTGTGTGTGTGTGTGTGTGGAGGGGGCGGGCCAACATTAACATGAAGTTCACTTTGGTTACTTGTTAGTGTAATTGCTAAGACAAAGGTCAGTTTCCTATTCATTGTGAATGGAGCAGTAGGCAGTATTAGTTGTGACACAAATCTACTATTTAGAAATGTGTTTCTCTTGTCAGCACTTAGAGATTTGGTTTTTAATGTGCATTTATCATCATTATCAATGTTACTACACATCTCTCTAACATAATATCTATTGCCACTGAGCATAATCAATAATGAAACAATACCTGATAGCAGAGCCAGGGATGGATTAACCCCCACCAGGGCCCCTGGGCCGGTAATTCTTGCAGGGCCCCCATAGCGTGTGTGCGCGCAACATTTTCGTGTTTTTATCATTTTTTGGACCAAAATTTAACAAAATCAATGGCCAATGAAGGGCCCCAGACACCCTTTTCAGGGTGTCAAACCTAGTACCCCGCGTCCTTCCCCGAAGGGCCCCTGAGAGCCAAGGGCCCCTGGGCCACGGCCCCACTGGCCCAATGGCTAATTTGTCCCTGAGCAGAGCATTGATTCAGTGGGCTTGCGGAGGTAGCCTGGCTAATAAGGGGCACTTATAAACTCTTTATCATGTTATATATGATGATGTTCTGGCACGAGGTTGTCAGTCAGTAGAACTTGTATACTGCATGCCTACGGGGCAATGCACTTATGCAAGACCTACTACAAAGGGTGGGCCTGGACCATACATGTATAGTGTGCATCAGTGATCAGTCTCAGAACCACTGAATGTCTCCACACACACACACACACACGCACACGCACACACACACACACACACACACACACACACACACACACACACACACACACACACACACACACACACACACAGAGAGAGAGAGAGAGAGAGAGAAGAGACCTCTAACTGTCTACAATGTAGGGGGGGGGGGGGGGGGCATGAATGCTTTTTCTGAGGCCTTTGGCAGTTTCCCCCCTCACATAATTGAGCTTTTGACTACTTTACAGGGACAGTAAATTCTAATTAAAAATGCACGACATATTGATCAGCAGCTGATGAGGAATACATGGTCACTGACTGGTGTCAAAATGAATGCCATGCACAGACGAAAAACAGTCTAAGTCCACACTATTTATCCATAATGTATAAATGATAGATAAGGGGTCAGGACAACGAGGCCTTTTCATGGAGGGGTCAGAATGAAATTTGGACTTAGACTGTTTTTCGTCTGTGGTACTGGAGCCAATTTTCATTCAAATAGTGATATCACCTCAACATAGGATTTGGTGCTTCTTTGGCCACCCTATATGAGCAACAGTTAGTGTGCTGGAGATAGAAGGCATGCCTACAGACAGTATATGAGTTTACAATGCCTTAGGTTGTACGTATAGCGTAGGTTATTGGAGTTTGGTCTGAGACTCTGAGTGATTCTTGCGATCTGGTTTCCACACTGATCTTACCTTTTGCTGTCGTCTAGCCATGTCAGTCGGTTGTTTTGCGTTAAATGGATATGCAATGCAGCGCATGACAAACACGTAAAGCTGGAGTCTCTTTTTCCTTTCCTCCTCTTCCCTCTGCATTTTCTCCAGGTCCTCTTTCTCTTTGTCACTGGCCACGGATGGGCTGGGGCTGGAGGGTCGGCCGCTGCTCCCTCGGCTCGTGGGCTGAAGCCCACCGCCGCTGTCCGTGGCTCGGTTTGGTGACACCCGAGCAGCTCCGCCGTTCTTTGGAGCCGTAACCTCTTTCCTTTCTACTTCTACAATCTCTTCCCCTTCCTCCTCACTGGAAGACGGGTCCAACATGTTGGTATTTGATGGGGACTGTGACACAAAGATGTGAAGAACAGACACCAATGAATGTCAGTGCCGAGTCGACCAGGGGTTGGAGACTATAGTCACCTCTGTTGGCAACGTCGGCGCGAGGAAAAGTAGGAAAAAAGATCCAGAAAAACTCTGCAACTGAAGACGGAAAAATTGACGAGCGAGTTTTCCCCCCAAAGCAGAGCGACTGTTGTTTAAAATACTGTTTGCAGACGATTCAGTCCCTGCTTACGGAATTATTGTAGCCTTAGTTGGTTGCGTGCTCCCAGCCTTTCAACTCTCCATCACCGTCGGGGATTTGCTAGGAGGAGATATAAGGGGGAGGGGTTGGATGGGAGAACATTAGAGAAATTGCTTTCCAGTGGCGAAGCGTCGCGTGTCGCCTGATGCCTCTTTAACTGATTTTGTCAATGACATATTGATTGCCAGCGCCACGACCCTTTAAAAGGCAAAGCTGTGCTCATTGACCGTATTGGGAACTGGCCGTGGTGCTGAAACAAACAGCTACATTTGAGCTGGTAGGGGCGGCGACAATGGATGTGCGCACCCACCTGATGATTTCCAGACGCATATGGAGAGACAGCGGTTCAAAGAAAATGTCTTCTTTGTAGCTGGTGCTTCAGTCCGCGCGAACGATACAAGCCCAGTTCATAGTGAATGTTGAAACCATTCCTCTTAGTTTCCTTCATGATAATTCTGTATGAAGCTTCAAATAACATAGATCAGGCTACTACTGTCGACGAGTGGGCTTTTAATAGCCTATCGTTCGTTGTCGTTGTCCAAACATGAAGTCTAGGAGACGGAGACAACGCGAGGTGTGAGAGCAGAGCACACACAGAGAAAGAACTGGAGATATAGAAACTATATGAAACTGAGGCATTATAAATTAGTTGGCTTAACAAAAACGAATTTACTATAGGCTACTGCTGCTACTGCTGCTATTGCTGCTATTGCTGCTGCTGTGCTGCTGCTACTACTGCTGCCGCTGCTAGCCTATACTACTACTACTACTACTACTACTACTACTACTACTACTAGCCTACTACTACTACTACTACGAACTACTACTATACTACTGGGCTATTACTTCTTCTACTACTACTAGCCTATGACTGCTACTACTGCTGCTACTAGCCTACTTCTTCTATACTACTGATACAACAGAAACTACTGCTGCGTGCTACTACTATTTTTTTGAGGGGCTAGCTCCTCCAACTTCTGGCTTTCGGAATTACGTCATATGGCAGTACTTTTAACAGAAATCGAGTGGGAGCCAAGTCTATGGACTTTTAATGTTTGTTTAGGGATTTTTGAGTGGTGCTAACCACTCCTATAGACAGCAATGTGTGTCCCTTTGTCTCTTTGTCCCTATGTCCCTGTGTCCGTCCAAGCACGGAAATAGCGTTTGTTGACCACCAAGTGTCACTGTTGCGCAGCAGGGCCGGATTTAGCCAGCCCCACTCAGGTGGGCAGACAGAATTGTAAGGGGGGGGGCGACTCCGCCGGCGCGGGTGGGGTGTCAAACCCACATTGGGTGGGCAGGACGCACGTTTGGGTGGGCTATGCCCACCCCTGCCCCCCCCTAGAACCGGCCCTGTTGCGCAGTCTAACACGCACACACACACACACACACACACACACACACACACACACACACACACACACACACACACACACACACCAGGGAGGAGAGCCTGTAGAGTACAGTACAGTACAGTACAGTACAGTACAGTACAGTACAGTACAGTACAGTACAGTACAGTACAGTACAGTACAGTACAGTACAGTACAGTACCACTCAGTTCAGGCCGGTCTGATTTTTTAATAAACATAGAGTGGCAGCCAAGTCTATGTAATTCTATGGAAGACATCCATCTTCAAACGCTTTGGGAATTGGGTCGCGGGGGCAACATGCAGTTCCAGCAGAGAGCTCCAGACTTCCCTCTCCAGACATGGTCACGTGGGGATTAATCACTTCACTGTCTCCAGAGCAACATTAGCAACTTTCTCCTGGGGGATCCCGAGGTGTTTCAGGGCCAGTGTGGTGATGTAATCCTCCCATCTCTTTCCAAGTGAAGAAGCAACAGGTCTACTCCGAGTCTCTCGCGTGACTGAACTTCTCATCCTATCTCTAAAGCCCTAACCACACCAGAGGGTCGCCATGCAACTCCTTGCAACATGCAACTACTTGCAACCATTATTCCCAATGGCAGTTGCAAGGAGTTGCATTGGTGTGGTTTGTTTTGTTGCAAGGAGTTGCGAGTAGTTGCGAGTAGTTGCAGCTGGTGTGGTTTGGACCTAAGAGAGATGCCAGCCACCCATCTGAGAAAACTCATTTCGGCCACTTGTATCCGCGACTTTATCTTTTCGGTCATGATTGCTCTTTAGACAGAGAGCTTTGCCTTCTTTGACGTCATGTGGAAACCATAGTCTATGGACATTTGTTATACCACCTCCAAATGCAGGAGGCAGCAGCGCGACCCCTTAACAAAAACGAGCGCTTCCAAACTCCAACACTTAGAAAAAGAATCACTTGCACAGAATTTATTGACAGAAAGTAGCTCATAACATGTCTACGGTGGATTTTTATGACACAAAAGCTCTGCAGATTGAAAGAGGATAATTCAAGCTTGGCCTAGAGCTGCAATGTTGGTGAGTTTAACGTTGTTTAATACAAGCAGATCACAAACGCAAATCGGATGAGTGGGGAGTCAATGGATTGCAACTCTAAATTCATCCCATTATAAAAAAATCACACCCGTGTGAACTGAGTGGTGCAACTCCGTGTGGGGGTACCCGGTGGGTCCCCGGAACTTCCAGATCCACAGGAACGCACCCAGGTTGCCAGCCCGGTTCCGGCGAGTTACTGTGTGGGGGAATTAGCATTTAGCAGACATCTCTCTCTCTCTCTCTCTCTCTCTCTCTCTCTCTCTGTAATTAGCAGGCAACAGTGCAACACTATCTCTCTCTCTCTGTTTCTAGCACAACAGCGCCACTTTTGCCCCTACTGGTACTCTAAACATTGTGACAGTCACATAGGTTAGGACATAGAGCACCGAAGTCCTGACGTCACTGCCCTCTACTATCAGTAGAGGGCGCCAGTCCCATGGTTCGTGTATGTTTTTATAAGCATTGTACTCTCCATAGGGGGATTTTAGATCGCCTCATATAAGAACTGTGTTTGAAAAATAAACCGATCACCCCGGCCTTTTCACTCATATGGATATGAAGCATCGACTGAAGGTGGAAATGTACAAATATACCCAAAGAGTAACAAAATAAGCGTTAGAAACGAGCCAAACAACCCAGAGACTACATTTCCGGGTAGGCTGCTTCTGCCCGCAGCCCGTCGCACAACAGAAACTGAACGTTAATTACGTTTATTTTTATTTTTATTTTATTGATATATAATGTATCGTGGTTAGTACGAGTCGAGTCACCACCAGCTGAGCTTACGTCAACGAGGAATCTCATTTTCTCTAGAAACTGGCTGTATCAAATATGAATGGACATCATTAACGACGCACAGCCACTCCCCTGACAGAAACGCCGGGGTGGTCGGTTTATTTTCAAACACAGTTCTTATATGAAGCGACATAAAATCGCCCTATGGAGATTTCAATACAAATAAAAAACCTATAAACCTGTGTGTTGGTGCCCTCTACTGAAAGTGACGTCAGACTTCGGTGCTCTATAGTCACATAGGTTAGGACATAGGGACATTGCTGTTCCTTGGAGTGGTTGCACCACTCAAAAAATCTAGAGTTGCAAATTGCGGCTAGGTTTTTGCTGGCGTAGTGATACTCATGGACACAAAAAATAGTTCCACGTGGCACAGGGGTCAAAGTTGAACGAAAGTTGCGCTATATGGTTGAAATAGGTCAATGACACAAATTACGCTATAGTTTTGTGGATTCATTTGGATTAACATAACTCACTTCAAAAGTTCAAATGGACGCACATGCATGTTGGCAAAAGTGATCCTGTAAAACTGCTGCTCTCTCTACTGGCAAACAGAAAAATGCCACACTGGCAAACTTTTCTACTACAAGGTGCAGGGAAATGAAATCTATATTTACCCAGGGTATCTGGGCTAAGCTCAAGAACTTGTTTCCAGCCAGGCCCTGCTCATAGAACACATTTCATCGTAGTGGTTCAATGCCTTGTTCAAGGGCACTTCAGCGGTGGTAATTTTAACGTGTCGGACGGCTGATTCGAACTAGGAACCTTCCGGTATCAAGACCGCGCCGCTATCCGTTCGGCCACCGCTGGGACTGAGTATAATTAACTTGACATCAAAGCCCTGCACCAGGTGCAACTAAACAAGCAATCAAGCACTCAGCACACATCAAAATATATTATTCAATTAGTCTGTAACATAATGTCGTTGCGCACTCGGCAAGTTTCAGTTTCACCCATTAGATGTTGAGGTAACTTGTATGTATGCAAAGCTGGCTTTTTTGGCCTGAAGGTGGTGCCAAAGGAAAAGCAATGAGGTCACCCCCATGGTCACTAGGCAGCCGCTGCAGTCACTATGTTCATCAGTGGTGGAAAGTAACTAAGTACATTTACTTAATTACTGTACTTAAGTACCATTACTTGAGTATTTCCAATTTCGAACAGCCTACTTTTACTTCTACTCCACTACATCTTGGATCCAAATATTGTACTTTTACTTTTACATTTATTTGTAACAGAGTAGTTCTATATTGCAGTATTGATAATTTTACTTAAGTAAAAACTTTGAGTACTTTTTCCATGCAATAGGCCTACTGCAGTACTAGCAATCTGCGAACCCATCTGCAAAACAACAACAGGTACTAGTGACTGCCTGACATCCACACATTGATCATCTCTCAATGTGCACTGTATCTAAGGTGAAAATAGAAACAAGTAAATCACCCCGAAAGACCAACAAAATACACTTATTTCTGATTCAACAACACGCTTGTTTATTTTAAAGGGCAAAATACTAATATATTTTTTACATGAAAGCAATGCATGGAATAGAGAGGAAATGCATATTCCACACCTTTAGATGTACAAACCCTTACAACAATTTTGTGCAGCACATTTCTCCTTTTAGATTGAAAGTCCTCTCATTCCAATTATAGCCCCCCCCCCCCCCCCCCCCCCCACACCCCCCAGTGCCTGGTACCCCTTTGATGTGGTAGCCGTTTTATGGGCTCCGTCCTATGGCTCCCTCCCTTTAATCAAACCCTGATTCCCAATAGGCCTATCTCACAGAATTTCCCCGCCCCCTTAATACGCCCCCTTTCCGTGTTAGTTGTGATAGCGTGACGTCACTCCATAGACACTACATGTTAACAGAGGTAATTTAAGAAGTCTACAACTTTTGTTTTCTCAAGGTAAGGTTTGTTCTATCTGTTCGAGCTGATTTACCATCTTGTTTGCTTCATAATAATATTGGTCTGTCACATTTTTACATTAGGAAATGTACTTAGATTCTCCAGAGAAAAAAACGTGTAAATGCTAATGTTAAATGACACCACTATCTATCTGGTCACCATGTTTAGTAATAAAAACAGAAGTGGAAGCTGTAGCTCTCAAAGTGTTACTCGAGTCTATTGATTGTAACATTGATTGTTTGTGACTGCAGAATTGAGGTGAAAAATGCTAACTAATAACATTTGTCACATTATTTGACATAAATAACTTGAATCAGGTGCAGCGAAGTTAACCTAAATAAAACCAATCAAACACAACCACATTTTCTGTTCTTTCCACCAATTATTACCAACCCATATGGCCACATTGTTGAGCCATTGTGAGAGCATTGATCGATGTCACCATAAACCTTGTCAGCTAGTTTCATTTTATGGCTTGTGTACAACCAGGATTGAGACTGTCACCATGATTGGATCCATATGACACCTCGCACCTTCAAAGGCAGGTTTAAAGAGAAGCATGAAGGATGCTTTAGGGTTCGTTCGTCCTCCAGTAAATTGACCTTTAGGTACAGTATGCAAATTGACATATTGACCTGGACACAAGGCCCAGAGGTCATATGGGTCGTCCTTGGGGAGCACACCGAACAAGGCCCAGAGGTCATCAATATGGGTCGTCCTTGGGGGAGCACACCGAACAAGGCCCAGAGGTCATCAATATGGGTCGTCTTTGGGGGAGCACACCGAAATAAGGCCCCGAGGTCATCAATATGGGTCGTCCTTGGGGGAGTAGAGCACACCCAAATAAGCACAGCTAATTCCAAGGCAATCCAGCCAGTGGTTTTCAAGATATAACGTTTAGGACCTATTTGCTCGATGGATCGACAGACTTTCTTTTTTCCCCTTTATTTACACAAGGTAGTAGCTGAGCACAAGCTCATTTTCAGCAACCCCCTGCACATTAAAACCTGGGAGCTGAGCTGACCAGTACATCGAGTCTAAAGCCCTAACCACACCAGAGGGTCGCCACGCAACTCCTTGCCTCATGCAACTACTTGCAACCATTATTCCCAATGGCAGTTGCAAGGAGTTGCATTGGTGTGGTTTGTTTTGTTGCAAGGAGTTGCGAGTAGTTGCAAGGAGTTGCAGCTGGTGTGGTTTGGGCCTTATATGCCTTTGGCCACTGAGCAGTAGCCAGCTCCACTGGAACAGTTGTCAGTGCCTTGCTCAATGGCACTTTTAGCAGGGTTGGGGGAAGGGTTGAGTGGTAACCATTCACTTCCAGATTCAGGGTAAACGAACAGGGAGCATTCTGGCGACAAGTGCGCTCCTCTAACCTTTTGGTCACCGCTGCCCCCAAATATTGTCATGCCCAACATTGTCATGTAAAACCCCTTTTGGAAGGTTTCGGGTGTGTTCACACCTTACAGGTGATAGTATTAGTGTGTGGTCCACATGCAGCAACATAGTAAGTAAGTAGCCTTGCCAAGCCATGAGGCCCATAGGGCAGGAGCCTATCTCCTGTTTCTGTAGTGTGAGGCAGCTTGATGTACAAGTACACCCCCTGGACATGACACTAGTATGTCGCAGGGACTTACCCCCAATCTAACCCTTGATGCTGAGTGTCAAGCAGGGAGGCACTGGGTCCCATTTTTAGAGTCTTTGGTATGACCCAGCCGGGGATTGAACCCCGACCTCCCAGTCTCAGGGCGGACACTCTATGCAGCAACATGCGCATACATATTTTCTGTCCAGGCCTTACCTGTGGCAGACAAACTGTTGCTGCTGGTGAGACCACACTGAAGCCATGTATGATTTACAAACTGTTGCTGCTGGTGAGACCACACTGGAGCCATGTATGATTTACAAATCTCACCATTCTCCATTGGTTTCAGTGGGCTTCAATCTGGCTTCAATGCAGTTTCGGGAAGTCTGTTTGCTTCTATTAAAACCCAGTCTTGCTTGAGATATTGTAATCACTGACTTTCAAAATTAAATACATATAGGAATCTATGAAAAACAAAAAAGCTTTAATTGGCATGATAAAGTGCTTTACGTATGCAATGCATATACTACAGTATAGTTGAAGTAACTGTCCAGTGTCCACCAGCAACAGAGGTATACTTGGCCCCCAGCTTTTTTACCTTTACTGTACATAAATGAGTTGTGCAACTCCATGTGGGGGTCCCCGGGAACTTCCAGACCCACAGGAACACGCCCAGGATGCAGGCCCGGTTCCGGCGAGGCGCCCCACGTCCGAAACGGTCGAGAAATGACAGTTACCGACGTGTGGGGGAACTCTCTCTCTCACACAGGAGAGTAGTATTCTCTCTCCCTCCCTCCCTTTCCCCCTCTCCCTCCCTCCCTCTCCCTCTCCCTCTCCCCCTCTCCCTCTCTTTGTCTCTCGCATGCACACATGCTCCAAATTGTAATTAGCACAACAGTGCAAGACTCTCTCTCTGTTTCTAGCTCAGCAGCGCCACTTTTGCACCTGTTGGTACCCTAAACAAACAGACATACATAGAACATACATATAGGGACGGACATTGCTGATCCTTGATGTGGTTGCACCACTTATAAAAATCGTATTACTTATTAAAAATCTTCACCGAAATTAGTAGATCTATAAGCTCTATTTGGGACAACAGGCAAATAATAAAATAAAACTAGAAAAAGTGCCCTTCTGGGCACAGGTCTCCACCAGGTGACCTGTGTGTGTGTGTGTGTGTGTGTGTGTGTGTGTGTGTCGCAGCTTGGCCTGTTGTAGCGCCACCATGAGGCTGATTTGAAAACGGTCAAGTGGCATTTCTTCGAAAGCCTAGTGGGAATATGCATGCACAGTTTCACCACAATCGGACGCTGCGTTGAGTAGTTGTGGCGATTTGTACAAAACATGTACAAAGCGGGCTACTCCTGAAAAGTTTAGAAGCCAATCGTAGCCAATGAGGGTGGATTATGAGAAATCAAACAAACCCGTCTTGATCACATGACTATGGAGAGCATGTGTACCGATTTGCGTGACATTTTGATAAAATCTGAAGGAGTAATATTAGAAAATGTGTTTTACATATGTTGGCCTCCTGGTGGCGCTATAAAGAGCAGATGTGAAAAATTCCAGGAAAAGGTTTTTCCTTGGCCTCTAGGGAGTTGGCATACAAAGTTATCCACAGAGCCGTGCAGTTATAGCGCCACCATGAGGCTGAGTTGAAAATGTTCATGTGGCATTTCTTCCTCGGCCTAGTGGGAATGTGCGTGCACAATTTCACGGAAATCACACAATGTGTTCATGATTTGCAGCATTTTGTTTGAAACTGAGCACTCCTGCGAACTTTGGAAGCCAATCTTAGCCAATCAGGATGGAGTCCGAGAAATCTGAAAGACCCGTTTCGTTGAATGGCTCTAGAGCATGGGTTTTCAACAGGTGGTCCGTGGACCACTGGTGGTCCGTGAAGGTGTTGCATGTGGTCCCTGACCATGCATTTAGTAATGTAGGAAAGTGAAGATTTATTGCATTGACCACAAGTTAAGAAACAATGCAGTAAATGATCTGGTGACAAACGATGACGCGTCGATGTTGTCAGTTACTGGGAAGTCGGATGTCAAGAACTTCCACAGAAAGGTGAGTTAGAATCTCAAGGGAAACCGTACCGGTTTTCCCCCACACCACGCCCATATCCCCCCTCCCAACACAACAATGGTCCCCAGGTTAATTCTCAGTCAGGGTAGTGGTCCCCAGGTTGATTCTCAGTCAGGGTGGTGGTCCCCAGGTTGATTCTCAGTCAGGGTAGTGGTCCCTGGTTCATAATCAGTTGAAAACCCTTGCTCTAGAGAGACTGTGTACCAATTTGCGTGATGTTTGGACAAAATCTGTAGGTGTACTGTCCAAAAACTTGTTTTGCACAAAGCGGCCTCCTGGTGGCGCTATAACAGGCCGTTCTGGAAATTTTGGGGCAGAGGTTCATCGTTGGCATCCAGGGAGTGTGTGTGCAAAATTTGGCATCGACCGGGTTAACGGTGCCGGAGATTAGCTGGTCACAGACGGACGGACGGACGGACGGACGGACACACGGACACACGGACACACGGACGGACGGACGGAGTGCAAAACATACTCTCTCCCCATGCCTTCGGCCTGGTGGAGACAACAATGATAGTAATGATATTCATAAATTACTCAGTGAAGTGTATTTGTTTGTTTGTTTGCTATCCCTCATTTGATGGCAACCCCACACATATTTTCCGCCAAAAAGGTTTCTCCTAGAATTTATAGAAATTATGATAGATGATGAATTCAAACTCTTAGTATTGTTCTGTACTTTTAGGGAAGAATGTCTTGTGTACTGTATGCCACAGTGCAACAGGACATGCACCTCTGTCTCCAGCTCCACCTCTGTTTGGGAGCAGAGAGAACACAGACTTCTCTTTTCTATAGGGCCTAGGCAGCCAGGTCTGCCTGTTTGTACTTGCTAGGCTGTGGTGGTCACATGAGTCTCTACATCATTAATTCCCTCGGTTTTGAATCAGTAACAGTGGACAGGTTGTCTGCCACTGCGTAATCTTGGTTTATGGCGAAAAATCTTTCTAATTTATATTTGTAATTTATTTTTAGTAGTTGTTTTCCAATGCGCAATCTAATTTTCTAGTTGTGTTTTTATAATTAATTGGTTAGGCCAGGTTGTCTGAGGGCAGTCCTGTGTTAGGGGAGGATTGGTGGAGGTCAGCCTCAGGACCAGAGGGGACTCAACCAGCTGACTCATATTCTCCTCTTTGTTGCCTGTTCTTGTTCCACTCTTTTCCTCCTCTACACCAAATCTCTTTGCCAGAAAGTAGCACATAAGCTCACATTTTCACTGAATGATCGGCGATCGCCTATTTTTGCTGATTGTTCACCTATTATGCCCAGAATAGGGACAATAGTGACTACTGCCTCGGGCTGATCACCCCCTGGGTTTATAATTGTCTCCACCAGGCCGAAGGCATGGGGAGAGAGTATGTTTTGCACTCCGTCCGTCCGTGTGTCCTTCCTTCCGTCCGTCCGTCCTTCCGTCCGTCCGTTATCAGCTAATCTCCGGCACCGTTGGCCCGATCCATGCCAAACTTTGCACACACACTCCCTGGATGCCAACAACGAACCTCTGCCCCAAATATTCCTCAACGGCCTGTTATAGCGCCACCATGAGGCCGATTTAGGCAAAACACATTTCCGTAGATGACTCGTACACATTTTATCCATACATTACACCATAGTCCATACACACAATTCGGTATACACTATCTCCATAGTCATGTGATCAACACAGATCTGCACAATTTCCCATCTTCCATCCTGATTGGCTAAGATTGGCTTCCAAAGCTCACATGATTGGTCCGTTTCGAACAAAATGCCACACATCACAAACACAGTGTCCAATTTCCATGAAATTATACACGCACATTTCCACTAGGCCGAGGACGACATGCCACAATTCTTTTCCCAAATCAGCCTCACGGTGGCGCTATAACAGGCCAAATCCTGTTTTTACCTATAACTGCATCGACAACTTATGAATGTGCACTCCCTAGAGGCCATGGAAAAACATTTTCTCTGCATCCCTCCACATCTGCCGGTTATAGCGCCACCATGAGGCCGATTTCTGCAAAACACATTGTTTATGTTATCGCACAGATTTCATCCAAATCTCACGCAAATCGGTACACATGATCTCTGTAGTCATGTGATCAAGACGAGCCTGTTGGATTTCTCAGATTCTACACTGATTAGCTAAGATTGCCTTCCAAAGTTTTCAGGAGTAGCCTGTTTTGTACAAAATTCTGCACATGTCCTGCTCATCCAGAATTCTATCCTCAGAGATGCTATGAGTGATCTGGCTCTGCATTTCCTCAACAAAATGAAGAAAATTGTTGCAAGAAACAAACAAACAAAAAAACATGTTTATATTACTCCTAAACATTTAGCCAAACATAACACACACTCCTATCCTCCTGGTGGAGACCTGTGCCCAGAAGGGCACTTTTAGAATGTATAGGCATTTAGCACAAGCTCTTAATCCTGAGCGATTTACAGTAAGCAAGAACATACATCAAATACATAATTGTCATCAAGGATCATAAGGAGACCTAGCATCTGTCTGAAGCCCAACACACACTGTCTGTGAATGCCGCACGTCAAAACAGCCGCCTCCGTTAGAACATCTGTACAATTTACAATTTACAATTTACAATTTACAATTTAGGCATTTAGCAGACGCTCGTAATCCAGAGTGATTTACATTAAGCATGAACAAAACATGGCAATACATCATATAAAATACTAGTTATCATGAATCATACGTAAGCTACGAACATAACAGTGGAATATAACTATATAATGAAACTATGAATGAATGAATGAATGAATGAATGAATGAATGAATGAATGAATGAATGGTTTATTTCGATCAATTTCAAAAAACATTTTTTTCGTTTTTAAACACAATCGAAAAGGAATAGGCAGAAGCTTATAGCTTATGTATGCAGCCTATCCTTATTACATAAGAATGTAGAACATATGTACAGGGTCTACAAAACAAATAACATTTGGACGAAACATAAAAAACAAATAATAAGACAACCACACAACTATGCATAATATAGTGCTATGTCAGTGTCATAAAATGCTAAGTTGAGCATTTGCATTCGCCTGTAAGGTTGTTGGGCTAGGGCGAGTGCTACAGCAAGTGCTACGGGCTACGGGATATCAGCCAACACCCTTGGTTGAACACAATGATCGTCATCATCATCAATTCAGTGATAAGGAAACTTTGTGGATGTCTAATCTAGGAATGTTGTGCAATAGGCTATTGAAAAGTTGCAAAAGTACTCATTCCCTTTCACTTTCGCAAACATTATTATAATTAATTTATAAATAACCTATTATTTCTTTTGGGTGCTGTGCTGATCCACCACAGTGCTTTGTTGCGACTGCAGGGTAATATCACTGCACGTATTGTTATACGAGCTGGAGTGGTGCACCTGTCAGCAGGGTGTGTTGGGCGGAAGGACTAGGAGAAAGGTAAAGTGATTTACTTGCCTTGACCAAAGTAAAGGTAAAGTAGTAGTTCATTGTATGATGTATCCCATGTACTCACTACTCAGACTTTTGCACTTCAGGGGTAGCAGTTGAACAGTTCCCCCCCCTCCCCCCTTTTTTTAAGATTAGTTTTTAGCTTTTCTGCCTTTATTGATAGTTGAAGTGAAGATGGACAGGAAAGAGGGAGGGAGAGAAGGGGAGAGACATGCAGCAAAGGTCGTCATGAAGGAGACTCGAACACGAAACACGCTGTCAGGCCAGAGCCTATGTGTCATGCGCCTGGACCGCTAGGCCAGCGGGCGCCCCGTCAGTTGAACATTTCTGTTGAGTATCTTGGCCTAAATCCAAATAGTTTAGGATACAAATTACAAACGTTCATTGCTTTCAAGGTAGTCATCCAGCTGTTCCAGAAATTGGTCTGTAATTGCTTGCTTGGTCTGGTCAGTTAAAAAATATTATGATCACAGTTTTCCGGCTTTGTGGAATTTGCCAACTTATGGGTTTAATAAGCGTACATTTTTATTTTTTTATCCAAACCAGTGATATCACTGGTAGGCTGTATAGGCAAGTTTAGTAACTCTATTTTTATTTTTTTAAGATTTTTTTTTGCGGCTTACGCCTTTTTTTTTTTTTTTTTGAAGGGACAGACAGTAGGCTGACAGGAAACGGGAGAGAGATGGGGGAAGACATGCAGTAAAGGCCGTGTCGGGCTCGGGAGTCGAACCCGCGGCACACTGCGACTGGATTACCAGTCGGGTGCCCAGACGGTTACGCCACCGCCTGGGCACTCTATTTTTGATTAATGCAAGAACAATGGCAACTATTTCAGCATCCAAATTTTCCAGGAAGTGAAAAAGGAATTAATTGAAAAGGAATTAATAGGTGCGTCAGTCGCACCCCATCTGAAAAGGCCTAAAGGCTGTAGTGTCCATTAACTTGGAATCCCCATCGATGATGTCATTGTTAGACAGGTTTCTCAACTGTCCATACAGTAGCCTACCACACCACATTTTCAGCAAGAGTAGACAGAAATGAGACTTAATGAGAATGAGGACCAATTATATGATGCGGTTGAAAATGGGTGACGTCCTCCTTTAACTGGTAAATATCATTCAGACAGAAAACTAGGAATTTTCACCGAAAACCCGACTTTTGACGACTTCTGCACCGGTTCCCAGTGGTTTCAAATGGCTGTTTAGCCCCATTTCAAAATGGCCCAGACCACCACCTGAATGAAACGTCACATAGCGTGACGCATGTGTAGGCAGAAGAATACAGTGCACACATTTAAAAGCAACACAGCAGATTATTTTTTGTGATAGCCTATAGCTGACCTGTTCTTACATTCCTACCGCACCCGTCCTTCCTCTTCGATGTCTCCCTTTTGACTGATACCTGTCCATTCAAACCCGAGATGGGCCCGCCCCAAAGTTATTAGTGCAGCCAGCGAAAACTAGAATTCTCAACAGGCCTGAAATGTAAGGCCCGGCCCTACCTGGGCCCTAATCAAACCCTGTACACTCAAGACACTGTCCCAACAGCCACCCTTAGATCTCCATATATGGAGCTGACCTGTTCTGACATTCCATATGTTGATCTGACCTCATCAAACCATGTACACTCAATACATGCTCCATATATGGCCAGACCTCATCAAAGCCTGTACACTCAAGACACTGCCCCCACTGCCACCCTTAGATCTCCATATGGAGCTGACCTGACCGTCATCTAAAATGGGCCACCCATTTTTATCTGTAATGTAATTGTAATTTCTGAGAAAACAATCAACAATCAATTAACTTTCATCACATAGAACACAGTATGATGTTACATTATCAGTTATATTTAGTAAAACAACATGGAACAGAGGGTAGCATTACATTTAATTAATAAAACAATGAACAGTATCATACTGTCAGTACTCAGTATCATGATACTGACCACACCAAAGTTCCAATAGGGCATGCCATGAGTTCATATTAAAGTGGTTGATTGCTATATATAGGACAGGGGTTCAACTGATTGTGAACCAGGGAGGGACCATCACCCTGACTAAGAATCAATCTGGGGACCACTGGCACTGTTGTGTTGGGATGGATATGGGCTAAGATTAGTGCTTTTGTAACACTTGCTATGCCATCCCACGGTTGCCCTTATTCCATTCTCTTACTTTATCCACCCTTCCATTAAACTCAGGTTAACTGACATACAGTATAGAGCAGACACATGACATGATTATGAACACATTTCCTGATAATGATGACAATCAGGCAAACTGGTTACACTTACCCTTCTTGAGATTCTTTACTGTGGAATTTCTTAAACTTAGACTTGAGAAGAAAAGGGTCCCGCACACTGTCTTCACTTATAACAGTAGTTTTATTCAGATGACAACGTTTCGGTCTAAACGACCTTCATCAGGTATCTGATACCTGATACCTGATACATGATGACATGATTATATATGGGCACATTTCCTGATAATGATGACAATCAGGCAAACTGGTACACTTACCCTTGTGGAATTTCCACTGACGCACTTACATGGATGCACAAACGTTTTGTGCACTGCCTGTTCTGTGGAAGAAAACACAAAATCTTCACTTTAATATGGACTACAAATACAATACATGCAATAGGCCTACCTCCTTGTTTTATATACCTTGGCTTGGGTCCAGAGGTCCCCAGATCCCACTTTGAGAACCACTGATAGAGACTCTCTGGGGTCTGCAACCTTTTGGACATGAAGTGCCAACTAACTGTGCCATGTTTCTATTTTCTCTTGATAGTCAGTGTGTTCCATATCAACATTAAATTACATTAGAACACCACATCCAAAGAAAATGTCCATTGTCTTCAATTTTAAAGGAAGTACTTCCCACCGTTCTACCACATTTACTACAGATAATAAACTCCACTCTGTCCTCTGGTAATTTTCCCTCTGAATTTAAACATGCCATCGTCCAACCTCTCCTTAAGAAACCAAACCTCGACCCTTCTGACTAAAAAAACTATAGGCCCATTTCAAAACTCTCATTTCTCTCCAAAGTTTTAGAAAAAATCATCTACTCCCAACTAACAACATACATGAACAATAACGACATTTTTGAAAAATTTCAGTCCGGTTTCAGAGCCCTACATAGCACCGAGACTGCCCTCATAAAAGTCACAAACGATCTCCTACTTGCAACCGACAATAGTGACTGTGCAATCCTAATTCTCTTGGATTTAAGTGCGGCATTTGACACAGTCGATCACGCCATTCTAGTTCAATGCCTGCATACATGGCTTGGCCTCTGTGGAACTGCCCTAGAACTTGTGCGTTCCTACCTCGCCAACAGAACATTTTCTGTTGTGTCTGGCGATGCCTCCTCCTCATCCGCTCCCCTTACCTCTGGTGTCCCCCAGGGGTCCGTTCTTGGACCTCTTTTATTTTCAATTTATATGCTTGCCCTAGGTCAAATTATACATAGCCATAACCTTCACTTTCATTGCTACGCAGATGACACGCAGTTATATGTCCCCATCAAGTCACCCACATCTGGGAGCCTAGACAGTGTGAAAGCCTGTCTGGCGGACATAAACTCCTGGATGTCCCAAAACTTTCTTCAACTAAACTCAGATAAAACAGAAATAATCCTCTTCGGCCCTCCAGAATCCACCCAAATTCTAAAAGACAATCTTGCCAACCTCTCCATAAATGTAAAATCCACTGCAAAGAACCTAGGTGTTCTAATGGACCCAGACCTTAATTTTAATGCTCAACTAAAAAAAGTGGTTCAAACCTGTTTTTTCCAACTTTTGGAACATCTCAAAAATCAAGTCCTTCCTGTCTAGCGCCGATCTAGAAAAGGTCATTCATGCATTTATCACGTCCCGTCTAGATTACTGTAACGCTCTTTACTCAGGTCTAACACAAAAATCACTCTCCCGTTTGCAATTAGTGCAAAATGCCACCGCTAGGCTTTTAACCAATACCAAAAAGCGTGATCATATTACCCCTGTCTTGATGTCGCTTCACTGGCTTCCGGTCAACTATAGAGTTGATTTTAAAATTCTTTTAATCTCCTTTAAAGCTCAAAGAGGTCTTGCCCCTAGCTATATCGCGGAGCTCTTGACCCCTCACGACCCTCCTCGCAGCCTGAGGTCTGCAGGCAAGGGGCTCCTAAAAATCCGTTCCGCAAACTACGTCACAAAGGGTGATCGGGCCTTCGCCATCCGAGCACCAAAGCTCTGGAATGAGCTTCCAAAATTAATTCGCCTCACTGACTCCCTCACACGTTTTAAATCCCTATTAAAAACCCATTTGTTTCAAAAAGCATTCCTATAAATAACTTTTTGTTTTTCCTTGCCTTTTACTGATCTTGTGTTATCTTGATTTGTTTAATGTTTGGGTATTTCTTGTGTATTGCGTTCATTATGTTAGATCATGTCACTTATTTGTTTTTCTAATTTTCTATTGTGAATTTTCTTGTTATTCCTGTGCAGCACTTTGTGGCTCATGCCTAGAAAGGTGCTATATAAATAAAGTTATTATATTATTATATTATATTGTCCAACATATTTAGATTTTCCACATAGGCCTACACAACAACATTCTTTGGCCTACCCAAGTACCCTCTGCTGTATTGCCTGTTAATGGCCGCTGGTCAGCGCTGTCACGCTAATTGCTGGTGATGACGAACCACGGGGCGGTGCTGAACGTGCGACGTGCATTTTGACATACACACCCGCCCCGCCCCTTTTACAACCCCCAGTCCAAAATGCAATGCTTATAAGACCGCCGCATTTCACAAACGAAAGATTGTTTTTACCCGAGATAAAATTACTAAAATCCGAAGGACAAAACCAAGGACAGAATCACGTTCCTCATTCTACTCCGTTTTAATCTGCACCACATCCGTCCAGTTTGGCTTGAAAGAGGGGAGGGAAGACGAGGGAAGACATAAAGTCACATTCAGGTCATTCATTCACAACAATGGCAGCACACGATTTTAATTTCTTGCTGGCGACCGATTCTTACAAGGTGAGTGGTCTGACCCGCATGTCCTCTTTGACATTTCCACACGTTTGTTACAAATGTACAGTGGTGTGATGTTTCTGAATGCCGAGAAAGGTCGAATCTGTTTACAAAAATAAGATCGTTGTATTGTTCTTCATACTTAGAAAAACTCCCGTGTTGTGATACAATACATACACAAGGCATTGCATTATACCTAGTTCATATTGATGAATAGGTCACGGTGTAGCAGACATGACTGCGTTCAGTTTCATATTCAGTTCATACACAGTGTCGCATTTGGTGAGCCAGGCAGGTCAGTCGAGGCAGCTTATATGAGCAAGAATTTCCCCCCTAAAGTCGGCAAAATGCTGCATGTTTGTTGTTCTCGACATCTCAACATGTGTCTAAAATATTAAATTAATTCAATTCGAGTTGTTTAAATTCATTCAATTCGAGTTGCTTTTGTGAGTGGACTGTAGCTGACCATATTGTAGCCTGTGTAGTAGATTTGACATTTTGCCCTCTCTAATGTTGTGGTTGTGTGTGCAACTGCAAAGCATCGCATATCGTAACATGCCTATATGTTACGTCATTGTGTAGTCCTCCCACCCAGTCTTCTCACGTACGGTTCTCACATTGACTGACTTATAATATTGTAACATAATAACAGCTAACGTTACTTGTTAAATTGATCTCAATTCATGTAGTATGGATCTCAAACCATTTCGCTTTATTTTTTTGTATCGTGTTTGTTTCGTTTCTATGTTTCTGTAGCAATTGGCTATTGTTTACATTTTTAGTTTCACTTCAGGCAAAAGAAAACAGAAACTGCCTGTAGCCTGAAGTGTTTCAAAATGCATTTTCATTTGTGAGCCTACCCCAGTAGGCCTAACATGGCATACACTCAGCTCAGTGACTTTAAATGTCAGATGTCACCGTTAGATGTCACACATCTGGTGGTGAAATGCCAAAGGTCTTGATGATGACGGCCTGGCTGTTATATTGGCAGACAAGTGCACCTAGCACTAGCTAACTAACCCCTGAAAATGGGGGAGGCTGTCATCATGTCAATGTAGGCCTATGGCGTAAGGCTACAGTGTTGGGACATTTTGTGTGTGTGTGTGTGTGTGGAGAGATAAGGGACTACAGCACATCACATAATTGCTGCCTTATCATTGTTGCGAAACACTTCCATGAGGAAAATGAAACCTAACTCCTTAGGTTTCATTAGTCCGTTAGTCCGACGTACCAATAGTCCGACATGTGGCCGGTAAGACTCACCTGTGGCTCCGATATACGTGGCCGGTTAACACATACGTGGCTGGTTAAGACTCACCCGTGGCTTCCACGTGAGGTTAGGGTTTGGGGTAGGGTGTCGGACTATTGCGTGTCTGACTGTTAGGACGTCGGACTGCACAGTTTACACAGAGCTATTTGCACTTGTTTTAGAGATTATAGTTTATTTAAGCAGCTTAGTTTTTTTTATATAACATAAATCACTCTTGACACTGAGCCTTTTAATGTGGTATTCTTGAGACTGTAGCTGTTGTGTTGGGTTTTAGTGTACAATTAATTTCACTTGCCTTTTACTTGGTACTTGGTAATTGGTGTTGTTTACAGTAAAGTTGAACCTTGAACCTGGCAAAGTGGTTTGCCATGGAAGTTTGTGCACCTTCATGCTCCTCAGAGGGGGTGACTCTTTCTGATTTGTGTGACCCCATGACCTTTCATGAACACACAATATCTCATGATCTAATTAGCCGTTCGCTAAGGCGCGATTCATACTCCTATTTTAGAGCCGAATAAAAGTCGGTTCGGCTCTGTAGAGCCTACAATGTGACGTCATTTGAGGTTCGGGGGGGCGGGTACCGTCCTAAAGTCGGCGCTTCGGTGCTACTGAAAATTTCTGACGAGCCGAAATCATTTCGGCACTACAGCGCCGAAACAGCGGTAAAATAGGAGTATGAATCGGCCCTAAGTCCCACCCAAGCCCGTTCTTTGCCAATACCACGGCGACGGTTACTAAGTAAGGATCCTGGTCAAGCTTTCAATGCTGGTCAAAATGGTTAAGCAGTGTCAATAAATATATTTTCTGTAGCATGTGTGGACCTCAGGAAGAGGGTTTGTTTTCTTATCTTGTTATGAGCAAACTAGTCCATTCCATGAATTCTTTCACTACGTTGTGCAGTTTAATATTCAATATTAGAAAAAATAGGCTCTCATAGACTTCCATTGTAACGGGGAAACAGCTCTCAAAGTCACTCTTTTAGCACATAAGCGACCACAACATAAGCTGATTCTGACAGGAATCAGGAAAACTCATTGAAAACTCAACAATAAAAAATGTCAACGTTTGACATGTTTTGACTAGTTTGTGTAGAAAGAAGATCCTGCCTACGCAAACTTCTGTTCGCGTTGAGTAAAAAACGTGGCGTGGCGTGGCGACTTGTTTACAAACGGAACCTCGCAAGCTTGTCCCCGAGAGAGTTGGGAACACCGTGGTACTGCTTCAGTATATCTCCGACCAAAATAGTTACTTTATAAATCTATCAAAAGACGAAAATAAAACTCCATGAGTTTTCCTGATGTCATAAACTGTCAGAATCAGCTTTTGTTGTGGTCGCTTATATGTGCTAAAAGAGTGACTTTGAGAGCTGTTTCCCGTTACAATGGAAGTCTATGAGAGCCTATTTTTATTTCTAATATTTACTATTAAACTGCACAATGGAGCGAAAGTATTCATGGAATGGACTAGTTTGCTCATAACAAGGTAAGAAAACAAACCCTCTTTCTGAGGTCCACACAGCAAGTATATTTATTGACACTGCTTAACCATTTTGACCAGCATTGAAAGCTTGACCAGGATCCTTACCTAGTAACCGTCGCTAACGTGGTGTTGGCCAAGAACGGGCTTGGGTGGGACTTAGCGAACGGCTAATTTGCAGTTTGCCATTAAACATGCTGAGAATATTCATGGTCCCTGAAGGATTGAACCCTACTCATTGTGTTGACCCTGTGACCTTTCGTCTAGACTTAAGGCAAACAATTTCAAAATTAAATTGACAGATTGCTATGACATTTAAAGTAAAATGATATATGTATTGATCCCAGAAGGAAATGCTGGTGTAATGGCAGCAACAGCAGTAAGAGTGAAACATAGGAGAGGTACAGGTAAGGGAAAAGTCAAGAATGAAACGTAAAATAAAATCTTGGAATTAGATTTTGAGCTTAGATTTTGGCACTAGACAGCTCCACTAACGATATATATATATCAGCAATATACCTGTATACTATATTTTCCAATTTATGTAGTGTTACAGACTATCCTTTTGGATGAAATTATGTAGCCCACTCACTGTACTAGGACTGCCCGATTCAGAAATGTTTTGGTTGAATCGAATAGCTTTATATTATGTGACGTCAAGTCAGCCTATACTGCCCTACAAAGCCAATGTACACCAACTAACTACGGGAATCTTTTTAAAAGTGTTCTTGAAGTAATTGTTTATCCCCCAAAATCACAAATGCTTTGGGATACACAAATAAATTGGGTACAAAAACGTAGGTTACTGCACATTGGCTTTGTCATTTTTAGTGTGGGACGTCCCTTCTCTGGCCCCCACACACAGTGTCCCCCTACATCCACCAACATGAAAGCGCTCTTCTTCCTGTTCAACAGGCCTTTAATGTCCACATTGTTCCAGGGCTTGTTGTTGGAGAAGCACTGAAGCAGCATACCTTTTTGGTGTGTACAGACAGTGCTCTCCTCTCATAACCTCATCATCCTCATGTAATCCGTAGTACAATGAGAGTGCCATCAGTGTCCGGTTGTGGACTCTCGGAAAAGAGTCCCAGTCTGTTCATTTGTTGTATTCCCTCAGGTCCTCTTCCACCTCCTCAGACCACTGCTGTACACTCCTGGTGGGGGCGGGCTGCCGAGTCCTCGGTTGTGGTCTGATGGGGGTGGGTGGTAGCATTGTCTACTCTAGGCTCAATTCCACTCAATTTATTTTCATATGAACTCTGGAAAATGTCGGGGGAATCGGGTCAGGATAGTGTCTGGTGTTGCCCTTTCAAACATGTGTAGCATTGGTAGCAAGAACACAACAGTACATTGTCTGTGGCAAACCCGTACTCGCATAACTGTCAATACTTTGTTTGATTAGGCGAGGGACAGTGTCTGGACAGAGATGCACGCGTTAGCTCCTCCCACTTAAAAGCATGAGAGGGATGCGAGGATCAACTGTGATCATCCCCCCCCCCCCACAGATCATGGCAGATGTGAAAATAAAAATTGAAATATGCTTAGGAAATGTACTACTTGACATGCAGTCTCCCATTGACGCACCCATGCACCAAGATCTTTTAATGATCAAATCTCTCTCGTGACAACGTGTAAATTCACTGGACATTGACCTGGTCCATTCACACATTAACTCGGGGGAGCCAGAGTCTGTTGCGTGTCAGATTTTAGATTTTTATTGAAGGGAAAGGATAGCCCCTTGAGATGCAGCATCTCATTTTCAAGGGGGGCCCATAAAACATGAACAAGATGCATTGAAACATACAGTACACCGATACAGATAATGTAAAGATACAATTTACAATTTAGGCATTTAGCAGACGCTCTTAATCCAGAGCGATTTACATTAAGCAATAACAAAAGCATGGCATACATCACATATATAAAAAGTAGTTGCGTAAACTAAGAACGTAACAGTGGAGTATCTATGTTGACTATACATACTACATAATATATTATACATGTGTACTATAAAGTGCTATGACTACATAAAGTGCAATTCTAGAGCTGTCTACGTAACAAGCTATAAGTCTGTTTTAAAATACTATCTAAGTCTACATAATGTGCTATCTAAGGGGCTAGGCTAGGGCAAGTGCTACGGGCCATGGTGGAGTCTGAAGAGGTGGGTTTTCAGACTACGGCGGAAGATTGGGAGTGAGGCTGCAGTTCTGACTGTGATGGGAAGTGCATTCCATAGTTTTGGAGCCAGAAGGGAGAAGAGTTTGGGACGTGTGGAGCGTTTTTAGATGTCTAGATAACTTTCAGGTTACAGTTCATGTGTGAATGAAGCCTAGACTCATAATCTTTGTATTTTCTGTAAACCGTGGTGATTGGTTCCACAGTGGCCCATTCTTGTTTTGTATAGGCTCTAATTTATGTAATCCATGGTCTCAGAATTAGTGAGTCATTAGCCAATAGCCACCTGTTGCATAACGGGTTCCACAGCGGTGAGGATGTGGATTACAATGTGGAATTGGATGCCTGCTTGAGGGCTTTCACCAGCCCAAAAAAAAGTAATGTGCAAGTTAGTAGGGCTGTTTTGTTTTTACCATTTAACCCATTTTGGGCGGGAACCCCTTTTGGTGTTTTAAACATTGTTATAATTTAGCTATTGAAAAATAGCAGACCTACAAGCTCGTAGCGCGCCACCGAGTGGCGCGCTACGAGCTTGTAGGTCTGCTATTTTTGAAAAATCGTGAAAATATTTATTTCAGAAAACTGGAGGATTTAGAAGATTTTTTTTTTAATTTTCGAGGTCAGGCCTAAAGGGGCTAAACGCCGACTTGTGTAACCGGCATAATGAATAACCAGAGTAACTAGTACACCAAATCATAACGGTACCAGACAGACTCATACTATGATGAGTAATGGCTTTTGTTCATTGGGAATGCATTTAGGCCAGGGAGTGCCTCCCTGGCTTTGGAATAGCAGAATAGAGCGTCGCAGTCCCGCCTCCTACCCTGGACCAGGAAATGAAACCCAATGCTTTATTCTCATAGACATTTCTTAAAGTATTTATTTAAAGACGGTTACGCCGCGGACAAAGCCAACTCGAGTCGTGACAACTCATGACAACACAAACAATATTTTGGACCAAACAAATAATTACAAAGAAGAAAAACAACAAAAAGTGTTGTAACCTGCCGTTTTTTTCTTCTTTCTAATTATTTGTTTGGTCCAAAATATTGTTTGTGTTGTCATGAGTTGTCACGACTCCAGTTGGCTTTGTCCGCGGCGTAACCGTCTTTAAATTAAATACTTTAAGAAATGTCTGAGGAAAATGCATTGGGTTTCATTTCCTGGTCCAGGGTAGGAGGCGGGACTGCGACGCTCTATAGGGAATGCATTTAGGCCAGGGAATGCATTTAGGCCAGGGAGTGCCTCCCTGGCTTTGGAATAGCAGAATAGCGGCACTGGCATTACATGTGAGACAAACCCACTTGGAATGGGAAATGGAGTGGGGGAAAAAAGGAATTGGTAGAGTTTTTTTCCCCCCTATTTAACTTTGTAATGCTACTGAAAACAGAGTGTTGCATTGTGCGTTTGAGCTGATGGGTGCTTTTTATGTCAATCAATTAAGTCACCATAATTCAAGTGTCTGATGCCATTTCTTTTTAATATTTAAATGATATATAACGTCATGTGGTCTAGCTGTACAGCCTTTGTGATCTACTGGTATATTGCGATCTACCTTTTGGGCACCACTGATTTAGGCCTACTGGCCTGACTGAAGCTACAGTATATCTGTCCATAATCCGAGTATGGGATGTATATGGATGGTCACAGAACCTTAGTCTGTGACTCAACTAATAGTTGTACATTTTCTTTTCTTTTCAAAATCTTTTTATTTCCGTTTTATAACAGTATGGGTGTCAAGTCACAGGTTCATAGAAAAAATAAAATATCAGCTTTTAGTATCAGTGACTGAGGTAAACAAACGTAGCCTACTGTATGAATCAGAGATCGTGGGACATATTAAATGAAAAGACTGTTATTGTGCAAAACATGCCCCTTCAAGACAAAAGAAAAACATTTTCTCCCCAATTTAGTATAGCCAATTCCCAATTCCCCAGCCTCTCTACAAGTACTCCATCTCTGCTAAACCCCACAATCAGTCATTGGGAGGGTGAAGAAAGCCTCGGGTCTCCTCCGATACCCGGGCCATCAAGCCAACATCTTCTTTACACCCGACAGTGAAAGGTCAATAGTTGTACATTGGTGCACTATATTATAGTCTGAACTATAAGCTGATCTTGGGGCCTACAAACCTCCCCCCCTTTTTTCTTCTTTCTAGTCAACTAGTGGATTTACTAGTCGACTAGTTGAATAGCCACTTTGAGCTGGACATCTGACCATGACAACGGTGACACACCAAAGACGAGTGGCTTGATGATTACCATTTTCAGGGTCTGTGGGAAGCAGCCTGATTGAAGAGCTGTGTTTAATTTGAATGTACAGCACATGTTCACATATGTGATTATCTAATATCTATACCATGGGACAAATATTGGCTCGGGAGCGGTCGGTTCCCCAGGCTACTGTACACAACAGTAGATGTATCTTTCTGCAAGGCAAGATACACAAAGCAGAATGATTAACGCCTGTAGCACTTACCCTACCCCCTTAGATAGCACTTTTTGTAGACTTAGATAGCATTTGATACAGACTTATAGCATGTTATGTAGACAGCACTAGAATTGCATTGTATGTAGTCATAGCACTTCATAGTACATATGTATAGAATATGTATAGTTTATAGTTTCATTATATAGATATTCCACTGTTATGTTCTTAGTTTACGCATGTTTCATGATAAATACTTTTTATATATGTCATGTATTGCCATGCTTTTTGTTCTTGCTTAGTGTAAATCGCTCTGGATTAAGAGCGTCTGCTAAATGCCTAAATTGTAAATTGTATATGCATAGTGTGCCGTGCACCCCCAACTACCTGCAGTAGTTAGACAGACACACAATATTCCCAATCTTTTGGCCGAAAATTTGTATACTTTTGAAAAACATCAAAATCATTGTCGCCGTGGTTACTTCTGGTTACTTCTGTAGAATTCCTGTCATGATACGAGTGTGACCCGTGTTGTTTGTGAATCGCCATTGTAGCTATAATTACGCCTACATACTAGTAGAACTGTGAGATGAGCTGTGAGATTTCTTCCCAAATCAGCTGTTTGAAATGGGTGAGAGTCGTATACTGTAGGAGGAGTCTGGAGGAGGAAGAAATGGGGGGAAAAGTCCCCAAGTGAGGGGCTGTTGCTCCTGATTATTTAATTTGGGCTCAACCGGCACAAAGAGAGGCCTGTGCTTAATGTTGTCATCACCCTAGCCTCTGAATCCCAAATGAAAGCAGAAAACATGCTTACTGTACACGCTAGCATCACGTTGAACATCTAACTAGGCCATCCTCAGTGTTTTATTTTGGAACATTTCTTCCATTTTATGTAGTGCAAATCCGATTGTCTATAATATAGTTCCCCAAACCTTTTTGGCCGTGCACCCCCTGTTACTTCCTGACATAGCTGACGCACCCCCCAACACTAAGTCTCGTTGTATTTGGCCGAAAATGATACATTTTTAATATGATTATGGCAAATAATCACAGAATGTCACTGCACTGAGAGACCTGCAGCTGCTGTATATTCCCACAGCTGCTCTATACATATCCTTACAAAAGTGTTTTACCAGATTTTGCCGTTTGTGCTAAATAACACCATAAAACCGACATTACCCATAATCATGTCACGCACCCCTAGATGACATCCGTGCTCCACAAGGGGTGCACGCACCACAGTTTGGGAACCCCTGGTCTATATAGTCTCTGTACTGAATAATAAGATTAGACATCGATAAACTTGCCTATACTCATTTAAGATCTAGGGCAATGCTTCAAAACACTTTATGTTTACTGCCTACTGTCTGTCCTTGCTTAACCTTTGTGTCCATTTCTCTCTCTTCCAGATCACACACTACAAACAGTACCCGCCCAATGTCAGTAAAATCTACTCTTACTTTGAATGCAGACGCAAGATAGGTTCCCAGTTCAACGAGGTGGTGTTCTTCGGTCTTCAGTACCTGCTCAAGAAGTACCTGGCAGGTACAGTACATCCATACTTGACTATAAACCACCTGGCATTAACTTGAGTTGAATGAGTTAATAGTTGTTCTGATTAGGACTGGCTCAATATCGTGATATGAGATTAGACATCGTCTGGGATTTTGAATGACGTTATATGGCATATGTGTTGTCTTTTCCTGGTTTTAATCACTTAAGCCCACTTGCTCAAATATGGTGAAAATAGCCAATATGAAATGTGTCGCATCATAACACATTGTGATCCTTTTTTTTTTATAATCGTCACAATGACGAGGTATATTTGGTCAAACATATTGTAACATTTGATTTTGTCATATGGCCCAACCCCAGCCCTGACCCATCAGGAGATCATGTACTTCATAAATAAACATGATGTGGGGGGAAAAGATATTCTTTCTAACTGATGCTGGGAAGATGCTTTAAAAAGGTGAAACTGTCACTCAAGTCAAAGGCTAGCATATGAATAAACGAATGTATTAAATACAGGTTTAAGGTGACTCACAAGATACAAGTTCAGTTGTATTACAGACAGTTAATTCACCTTTTAATGTGTAGGAGTACTAGTAAGTTAGTAACTGTCTTTTGCGCATGATCTGTCAGTTTCCAGTAGCATGTCTAGACTGTCAGAAGGTGCTTTGAAGTCATGTCTGGTGTTATTGGCTCTATTATCACTGTCAGTAATACCTATAAGGCTTTCAACTTGAGTTGTTATGGATACAATGGTGATGCAATAGGCATAAGCAGAGGTGGTGCTTTTGGGTGGAGGCATCCATTATACTAAATGCTACCCTGCAGCAACAGCATCACATTCCAGATACCAATGTACAGCAATGACACTACTATATATACACGGTATAGCAAATGCTCCACAACAACACAAGCACAAACAACAAAACGGGTTCCACTGCTCCAGTGAACGTTGTTTGTATGTGCAGAACTGCAGATCTTGTCCGTGGTCCTTTTTTTTCTTTTTACGAAATATATTGTCCATAATTTCTTCTTTTTGAGTGGTGTAAACCACTCCTACAACTGGCTTTGTTAGTCTGTTTGTGCTCAAAAAATGAGCATGGTTGCTATGGTCACCCAGTTCACACGGGTGTGATTTCATTACGTCAGACATTACGTCAGACCACAGCTGATCAGGCTATATAATACCTTACACCACTCAGTTCACACGGGTGTGATTTTTTTAATATTCACAATGTAATCTTAAATGCTTTTGAATAATATTAAATAAAGTGTCAGGATGACATGCTAATTAGTGGCCCCTTTTCTCCTGCAACTGTACTGATAAGACCCAATTATTACATGTTATATATTGTGGCATTTGTATGGTCCACAGTCTTCGCTGGGTAACTAAACACTTTAACCCTGACATCTCAATTTTGAGCATGTCATTTTAGGCTAAAATGAATCCCCAAAAAAACAATATATTAATTATTTTTGCTAAGTGGCTTGTTTTAAAACGTGTAGCGCAGTGGAATAGAGTAGACACTATGGCACATCAAGAGTCTGTTGGCTATACATATGTGTTTCTGGTAATATTATTGATCACTTGTTTTTCATATCTGTGGCAAAAATATAATATTAATGGAAATGTCCATCACAAGCTGGCATGGTGATGACCCGTGGTGCAGACAGCTGCTGTACTATCACCAGTAAGACGCCTGAGGGCGAGAAGCCACCTCGCCCTTGCACGCATCCGCCTGGGTGACAGCAGACTGCTGGGCAAGCGCTGGCGCTTTTGGCATGGGGGGTCAGATCAACATATGGAATGAATTCTGTACTGGCCATATATGGAGCGTGTCATGAATGTACAGGGTTTGATGAGGTGAGATCAGGTAGGGCCGTTAATTAATTGCCTGGGGTTATTTAATCCATTCATAAAATGTGCCCAGCGATTTATAAACACGGAGCACTTTTACCGACGGACCGGATGTTGTCCCGGATGTGGCTGTAGCAGCTAAATGTAGCCAAACCACTCTCGATGCGATCGACAACAACGCGACTAGCTACTGGACCGCGAGGGCCCGTCTAACACATAATCTTTTTTTAGAATTAGACGGGATGATTTAGATCGCGAGTTATTAACGTTTTAAGATTTCCGTTGTCGTCGGCTAAACAGGGGGGGAACATTTTCGATGACGTCTCACTGTTGCGCAACATAGAGGATTGCGCAACAGGTGCTCCTAGGCTGTGGAGCGATGCGACCGGTTTTGATATCATTAATCTCAGTCGTCATTAATCTCAGTCTCAATCTCGGGCCTATTGAGAACTCCACTTGTTGCTGCCGGGCGCGCCTGCACTAATAACTTTGGGGCAGGCCCGTCTAGAGTTTAAATAGACAGGTATGAGTCAAAAGGGAGACATCGAAGAGGAAGGATGGATGGGGAAGGATCAACATATGGAATGTCAGAACAGGTCAGCTCCATATATGGAGATCTCAGGGTTTGAGGTCAGATGCAGAGTTGCTGGCCAATAATGATGACATCAGGGATCTCCATATATGGGTTTAATATTCATCACATCACATGATTTCATAGTAAATGTGACCTGCAGTCGCAATGATTTTTGATGGTGGTGGCAAAACGAATAATAAATCGCACAAGTATAGCATGCACTTTATACACAAAATAAGACCAAAACCAGACAATGAATTATTACAGTCTGCTTGAGGTGTAATGCATCTTTAAAAATAATAGCAGACAGTGGCACTGTTACATATAAACTGAAACCCATCATCTCCTACAGTAGACCTCTTCCCTTCTCTCTCGCTTAGCATGATGTTGTCACACACACGCACACACACAACTCTGTCTGTCTGTCTCACACACGTGCATGCGCACAGGGAAAACAAAAGCCAGTGACCTCACGGCTCTGGGGCTGAGAAATCAACGGAGGCGTTTCATTCATGTCAGCTGTCAATTACTCAACTCAATGAAAGCCAATGGAAGCCGATTTGGGCTGTAATAAATCAGCCCATTTTAAACTATTGTGTTTTTCCTGTAACTATTTGATGTTGTTGCTGCTTTAGATTCTACCAGAAAGTATCTCTTCTAAAACATTTTAATAATAATCTCTCATCTTTACTCTATAAGATAGGGAGGGCTGAGCCCCACCAGCCCATTGGTACCAGCCATCCCTGGCCATAAGGCACAGAGACATAGAGGGACATTTGCAGCACCAAAGACAAAGTACCCATTATGTGAACAAGCACGTTCAAGTTGGCCAGAAGTCTGTACCAAATTGCTGAATTTCTGTTGTCAAAGTCTCATACAGACATGAAAGTAAATGCTGTAGAAAACGAGAAACACTGCTTAGTCAGCAATGCTGGAATGTGTCTTGCTCTTTGACATCTTGTTGCTTGGCTGAAACTAAGTCTGAAACTAGTGACTATTGCCAGTGGCCCACCACTGGCATTCTGTCATGAAACCATGTGAGCGTGGAAAGTAGGGGTGTGAATCTTTCGGTATCTGAACATTTGATCCGAGTTAGATTCTTGGGATCGTGATTTTTTTTTTTTATATATATATATAATTTTTATCCCACGATTTTGTAACCCATTTTTCACCCCTGTGTCAATTATCTAAAGTGATCCTGGGCTCTACACACCCTCCGCCAACCTAGTCCCCATATATGGGGGACATGGGTAGAGCAACGGACTTGAACTCATGCTTCCTTCATGCCTGAGTGTCCAAGTTGCTCCTTTACACCTGACTGAACTGCTGTGCAGACAAATTATGATAAATTATGGCATGACCATGAAAGTAGTGTCGTGTGTAGAGGATTATGTAAACAAACAGGCCTATAAGGCATATTTGTTTAATCAACTGATTGTGATTACAATAATGTAAACACATTACGCTCAGCGTAATCTTTGGTATTGCAAGAAAATATGTTTTATGTATTACAAAACATAATACAGCTTTTACATGGACGACCCACAGGAATATGTAAAGGCTAAATGTATGTAATATAGATAGCATTTTATGTAGACATAGCACTCTATAGTGTATACTTATAGCTTCACTGTAGAGATATTCTAGATTCTGACAGATGCTAGGTTCTTAGCTTGCTTATGATTCCCTATGATGGATTTGATGTATTATAATTTGTTCTTGCTTACTGTATTGTACTGTTAAATCGCTCTGGATTAAGAGTCTGCTCAATGCCTTAATTGTAAATAAATCTAAATGGTAGGCTTAGTAGCCGAGGAGTTTTATTTTGGGAGGTTTGAGGCTTAGTCTTACTCTTTAGTGACATTGAAATGTTGGAGAACCAGGAGGTGCAAGTATAGTGAATAGTCCTAGTGGCATGGAAATTCTTTGTTGTCAAGGTCAAGGATACACCCCAAATAGGTAACCTCTTCTTTGCTAGAGAATGGAGATGACTGTCATCAACTCTGACCTAGAAATCATTTGCATTTACCTCGCTGAGGCCTCATTCACACGTTCCAAACACCAATCAAGCAATGTTTGGTTGTTTTTTTGTTTTTTTGGGCCACCACAATGCTTTTCCAATGGGAGTCACATGGTCCTTGTTGGCCTGTTCGATTCTACCCTGAAAACCTCTGCTCCAACTTCACAATTTCCCTCACAGCTTTACTGCTGTCTCGATAACAAACACATGCTGAACAAGGAAAACATTAGTCTGTCTTTTTGAAAATCGGCATGAGATTTTCAAGGCAGTCCGATAAGGAGGCTGGTGTGATAGTGGCGTGTTGTGTTGTGTGGAATGTGTAAACAGTGACCTCTCTTACCCCGGAAAACCAAAGCACATTTTTTACTTTCCAAATGTCATTAGGTTTGACTCTCACACTTTTGTGTAATTTCTTGTTTTTCTGGTTGTGTTGTGTTGTTCTTTGCTGTCCCTAGTTAGCTCCGCTGCTTGCTTGGCCGGGCTCACTGTCGCAGTCAGTAACTCTGCGTTCTTTAATTTCCACAGGGCCGGTCATCACAGAGGAGAAGATTCAGGAGGCCAAGCTTTTCTACCTGATGCATTTCAGACAGAGTGTGTTTGACGAGGAGGGCTGGAGGAAAGTCTTAGAGGTATTGAAAAGGTGCACTCACCGAAACGGGTAGACTAGACATACATCTACCCATACAGTGAAACAGGTAGACTAGACATACATCTACCCATACAGTGAAACAGGTAGACTAGACATACATCTACCCATACAGTGCCCATTTATCACATTCAGAACGGGAACCCCTTTTGGTGTTTCAAGCATTATGTTATGCTTTAGCTATTGAAAAATAGCAGATCTACAAGCTCATAGCACGCCACCGAGTGGCGCGCTACGAGCTTGTAGGTCTGCTATTTTTGAAAAATCGTAAAAATGCGGCACAAATCTTTGAATATATATTTTTCAGAAGACTTTTTAAAAAAAATTCGATGTCAGGCCTAAATGGGTTATATATCATGGGGCCCAATTTTCGCCAGTGCTTTTACTCATGTAGCACCATCTGGTGGAGGGCTCAGAGCGCCGCACATGCCTTTTCAACGGCGGGCACCTTTTAGTTTAAAGGCCGATTTGGCCGGAAACTGCCAGTCGGGAAGTCAAAATCTGCTATGTAACATGTCCCGCGATTGTCATTTAATCCACCCAAAACATACTTTTTGTAAGCTAGGATCATATCGTTTGGGGAAAAGAGCCGCACATCAAGCTTTTGCTCTAAAAAGAAGAATTAAGCAATATTACACGAGAGGGTGTGGTTTAACGTGATTATTGCCACGACAGTGATGCGGTCAGGAACAAGGCGTAGTCGAGTTCCGCAAGCATCACTGAAGTGGCAATAATCACGTTAAACCACACCCTCGAGTGTAATATTGCAATTATACAACAGTTACCCTTAAAACTAAGAAAATCGCTGAAAAAACATATTTTTTTTTAATGACAGATGTAGTCACTACGACCACAAATGTCCCAAGAAACTAGCTAGCCTAGCCACAGAGTTTGCTGCGCTCTGGGAAAACAGAGCAGCTGAATTCTTTGTTTTGATTAGGGCCCGATCTAGCATACAACATTGATGCATGCTATGGCGATCTCACAACGTGTTGATGTAGATCGGATAATTGAATAATTTTAAAATGTTTTTCAAAACGGTAAAAAAAAGGCAAGGCCCATATCTTTTCCTGCCAAAATTGGCTCACTGATGCAGCTTTGTGTGCACCAGTGAAGTGCCTGTAAGTAGGGCTCTCTCTCTCTCCTTTTTGTCTCCACTCCACCAGGCCGATGGGGAGAGCCTATGTTTGGTCTTTCCGATTTTTCATACTGCATCCAAAGTTTGCAGGACTGCTCCGTTTTAAACAAAATGCTTCAAATCATAAACACATTGTGAAATTTTGCACACACATTCCCACTAGGCCGAGAAAGAAATGTTCAAATCGGTCTCATGGTGGCGCTATAATAGGCCGATTCACGTCTTTTCTTATAACTGCACCAATCTGCGTAAAACTCTATGCACACTCCCTAGAGGCCAAGGAAAAACATCTGGCATGCATTTTTCAAATCTGCCTTTTATAGCGCCTCCAGACCAAAATAATGCCAAACAATGCAACGCCCACAACAAACATTCCTGACCTGGTGAAGACCTGTGCTCAGAGGAGCACTTTCTAGTTGTTATTATTTATTATTTTGCACATACTTTTAGGGGCAAATGGCAGTGAAGTACACTAGAGTTCGTGCCCTAGTATTTCCTCTTCCTTCACTAATCAGGAGAAGCTGAGCTGTCATGTTTACATCGTTGATCAGAGCAGGAACCAATACATTAATGTGACGTCATTTGTACCGGGAATGAGTGCCGATTGTAACCTTTCCCACTAAACACAAAAGCCAGATGTTAGTCGGTGAAAATGGGCCTTTTGTCAAGTGGGAAAGGGGCTTTGTGCTTACGCCAATGTGGTCGCTGTTCCTTCAGAAATATGATGGCCGCCTTCCTATCCGGATCAAAGCAGTCCCTGAGGGCACGATCGTACCCAGAGGAAATGTGCTCTTCACAGTGGAGAACACAGACCCCGACTTCTTTTGGCTTACAAACTACATTGAGGTAAATATAGACTTTATTCTGTTCTGTGACACCCTGGGATTTCATCCCAGTGTGGGGACTCAGTGGTGGGATCAGATAACAACTTGGGAGTACAATAAGGTGTGTGATAACAACTTGGAGTACAATTGGAGTACTGTGTGTGTGTGTGTGTGTGTGTGTTCTAGGAAAATAAGTGATGTGGTTTTGAGAAAGAACAATTTCCGAATTCTAGGAAATATGCGGTGTGTGTGAGAGATCACATAATACAGGCTTTTTATAGGTAATGACATTTAGTCTCACACTTAAGCCTACACTGAACCACGCAACTCCTTGCAACATGAAGTATACGTCACGCAACTCCTTGCAACATGCAGTATACGCCACGCAACTCCTTGCAACATGCAGTATACGACTATACGTCACGCAACAAATCCCCAATGGCAGTTGCAAGGAGTTGCATTGGTGTGGTGGTTGACCTTAAAACAGGTTTGTTGAGTGTTTGGTCAGTTTAATTTGAATATATTGCAGCTGAACGGCATCATTGTTAATACATACTGTACCGTTTTTATTGAAGTGTATGTTCAGCTGTTTGATATCTGTTCCTATTCCTTGTCTTTCTACGCCATAGATAGATGGGCCTTTATTGACCCCATGAGGGAAATGTTGTCGCCATGGCTGTTAACAGCAGTCTTACAAAAGACAAAAATAATAGATAAGAAGAACACAGCTCATATGCAAACCAAGAACAAGAGTTACATTTGTCATTTTATCTCATTAGTCTGCAGACAATCTGAGTCACAATAACAATATATACATGCATATCTGTCCTTCCTTTTTGCGCCTACATATCACAGCTCCTCCCAACCCTGCCTCGTACTCTAACTATTCTATGTTCCTTATCCGCTTCTCATTTCTAACTATTCTTTAATATCCTCCTTCTCTCTATGCTGTGCTCAGACGATGCTGGTCCAGATGTGGTATCCTATCACAGTGGCCACCATCTCAAGAGAGTTTAAGAAGATCTTGGCTAAGCACCTGAAGGCCACCTCAGGGAGCCTGGAGGGCCTGGAGTTTAAGCTCCACGACTTTGGCTACAGAGGAGTTTCTTCACAAGAGGTCAGATTGAAGTCGATCTTTCCACAAAGAGACACTTGCAAGAAAGGGTTCTGAAAGCATAAAGTTGAGCCTTACAATTCCTTTTTTTTTTTTTTTTAGAGTTAAATGAACAGAGAGACTGTCAAGGGGACACAGGTGGGATTTGCTCAATTATTTGCTCAATTACCCAGGCATCCTGTTTGAAACAGGATGTTTGAGGGAAGACCTATGAAAGAGAAAATAGTTTGCACCCACAAAAAGGTATTGGCACACTCTTGACATCAAGGAATTCAGGCAAAGAAGATCGTTCAGTTCAAGTAGTTAGGGCCCCAGTCTGATATTTATGGTCCTCCAAACACGCACCGGTCAGCCTCGAGGAATAAGGTCACAATGCAGAGATATTCTGGGTAGAGACCGAGGCCAATACGAATCAGAAGGTTGCTGGTTCGGCTATGTATCAAAGTGTCCCTGAGCAAGACACTTAATTAAGACATAAGGCCAATTCTACAAATGCCTTCCAAATCAGTAGTTCTCACACTTTCAAGATTGTTCAAAAATGTCCCTGTGAGCTTGTAGATCTGCTATTTTGGAAAAAGCTCGACAATCTTTGGGAAAATGTGAGTACTTTTACTTAAAATATATTGTGATGCCAATACTTTTGTATAGTGTCGTCCCAAAAGTCAATTTTCTGTCCCTTTTCTGATTGGACAATATAATGTCTAATCAGACAGGAGTGACATCACAATATGTAATATAAATGGCAAGAAAGAACATAACTTTCTACTGTATTACAAGTGTGCAAATAGCTTCCCACATGAAGCGGCTCGTGTCAGTACAACCACACTTTTTTTTCTCCCAGAATTGCACCTTTCCAGTTTTTATTTTTTATTTTAATTTTTATTATTATTGCATTACGTGGCTGCATTAATGGGTTAGGGTTAGGGTTAGACTAGTGCCTGAAGTGTTCATGTCATTCAGACTAGTGCCTGAAGTGTTCATGTCATTCAGACTAGTGCCTGAAGTGTTCATGTCATTCAGACTAGTGCCTGACGTGTTCATGTCAATCAGACTAGTGCCTGAAGTGTTCATGTCAGTCAGACTAGTGCCTGAAGTGTTCATGTCAGTCAGACTAGTGCCTGAAGTGTTCATGTCAGTCAGACTAGTGCCTGAAGTGTTCATGTCAATCAGACTAGTGCCTGAAGTGTTCATGTCAGTCAGACTAGTGCCTGAAGTGTTCATGTCATTCAGACTAGTGCCTGAAGCGTTCATGTCAATCAGACTAGTGCCTGACGTGTTCATGTCAGTCAGACTAGTGCCTGAAGTGTTCATGTCATTCAGACTAGTGCCTGAAGTGTTCATGTCATTCAGACTAGTGCCTGAAGCGTTCATGTCATTCAGACTAGTGCCTGAAGCGTTCATGTCAGTCAGACTAGTGCCTGAAGCGTTCATGTCATTCAGACTAGTGCCTGAAGCGTTCATGTCATTCAGACTAGTGCCTGAAGTGTTCATGTCATTCAGACTAGTGCCTGAAGTGTTCATGTCATTCAGACTAGTGCCTGAAGCGTTCATGCCATTCAGACTAGTGCCTGAAGTGTTCATGTCAGTCAGACTAGTGCCTGAAGTGTTCATGTCATTCAGACTAGTGCCTGAAGCGTTCATGTCATTCAGACTAGTGCCTGAAGCGTTCATGTGGTGGTCACTGGTCACATGCCAGAGTTGCAACACAGTGCCATGCATATAATACATGAGATGACCACAAAGAATTATACATGGTTGGTTATACCAGCTTCGTGGAACAATGTAACATTCTCTTGCGTGTTCAAACTGTTCATACAGTATAGTTTAGTGCACGTGGATGCCTGTATGTGCTCACTCACAACATGCATACTTTCCCTAGGCCTAACTGAATAAAGCTGGTTTAGGATTGAATTGTGACTAAAGGAGCAAATTGCCAGCACATGATTATTTCTCAGAACCTCAATAGGATTTCAATATACTGTGTGTGAGCTGAGCTGTTCTCTCACATGCTGTGCTGTTGGGGCTAATGTTCAAAGATGTGACTCTGAAACTGGACAAGGAAACATTAGACTTGATCTCTGTGGTGCTGTAGAGTAGGTGAGTGACATTTCTGAAGCTGTTTATAAATGGTGAAAATAGCTACAAAAAAACAATTTTTGCCTATAATGTCATGCCCAAAATAGGGATTTAATTCTAACCTATTATCTTTTATAATCAATCAAATCAATTGGTTAGATGAACTGGTTGCATCTAACGGCTTGTGTCCTGCATGTGTTGTGTGTGTGTAGTCTGCAGCACTAGGAGGGGCAGCTCACCTGGTCAACATCTGGTCAACTTCATGTGTTGTGTGTAGTCTGCAGCACTAGGAGGGGCAGCTCACCTGGTCAACTTCTCCAGTACGGACACATCTAACAGCTTGTGTCCTGCATGTGTGTGTGTGTAGTCTGCAGCACTAGGAGGGGCAGCTCACCTGGTCAACTTCTCCAGTACGGACACAGTGGCAGGACTGCTGATGGCCCAGCGTTACTATAGCTGCCCAATGGCGGGCTTCTCCATCCCAGCAGCAGAGCACAGGTATTGCTTGCTGTCTTTCGCACACACAACTTTTTTGGGTATGTATTGATGCCCTGCAGGTCTCATCATCTATACTCTCATCTCCAGCACCATCATCTCCTGGGGTAGGAGTCGGGAGAAGGACGCCTTCGAGAGGCTGTTGGACGAGTTCTCCACGGGGCCCGTGTCCGTGGTCAGCGACAGCTATGACATCTTCAAGGCCTGCAAGCACATCTGGGGAGACAAGCTGAAGGAGCGCGTGATGGAACGTAACCAGGACAACTGTCTGGTGATCCGACCCGACTCGGGAGATCCTGCTGAGACTCTCCTCGAGGTAAGGAGGAATCGCACAATGGAGGGTATGCTCATGCATAAAGTGAGTTTAACATAGTTTAATGCAATCAGGTTTGGATGTATGGATGTATGGGGCCTGGGCTGTCAAGGCCAGAAAGTAGTTTTTTTTTGCCACTGATGATAATTCACACACAGGGTTAAATGCACTCCTAACTGCACTGTGTGTGTGTGTGTGTGTGTGTGTGTGTGTGTGTGTGTGTGTGTGTGTGTGTGTGTGTGTGTGTGTGTGTGTGTGTGTGTGTGTGTGTGTGTGTGTGTGTGTGTGTGTGTGTGTGTGTGTGTGTGTGTGTGTGTGTGTGTGTGTGTGTGTGTGTGTGTGTGTGTGTGTGTGTGTGTGTGTGTGTGTGTGTGTGTGTGTGGAGAGATATTAATAATAATTAACATACAAAAATAGTGACGGCGGTAATGTCTGTTATTTACTGTTATATGGCTGAACAAAAAAATTCACTTGCAAGGAATGCAGAAGAATTACTCAGGGAGAGGTCTCTGATACCCTCCCTCCTTTTCCCCTTTCTTTTTAGGTCATCAGGATTCTAGAGGAGTGCTTCGGATGTATAGTGAACTCTGTTGGTTACAAAGTTCTGCCTTCTTACCTCCGCATCATCCAAGGAGACGGCATTGACCTCAACTCAGTGGAGGAGGTAAGAAACTCACTGTCTATGTCTCTCCCTGGATCGCCTGTTCTCTCACTCTATCTGTCTCTTTCACTCCCCCTCATTCTCTGCCTATCTCACTATTTGCTTTCTATAATCGGCGGGGAGGAAGGGAGCAAGACTGACAAATATGAGTTACATACACGACACCCACCATATCTTTGTCTACATATCATGTGCCATGCTGGTTGCTCCACCAGTTCTTTCACATAGCAGATAAGGGTGACACAATCAAATGAGTGCTTTGGAAGTCATCTTGAACAAATTCATTATATCTAGCAGTTCAGCTACAGTTCTTCCAGAGACAGATTTGACTGCTGTCTTTACTTTCCCTGCGGTTTCATCAACGCTGCCAACAGAAGTCAGCTTGACATTTCACCCGGCTGAAGTTCTTCCCAGAACACTCTCTCCCCTTTGTCTAATGTTGCTTTGTTGTGGTCAAGGTCCTTATCTTCTGGGTTTGTTTTAATCTAAAAAATGTTACATATCTCTGCTGTTAACCACCTAACTCCAAAATGAAAGCAAATGAAAAATATAATGTTTTCAGGATGGAAACAAAGCAAAGTTGGTGTTGTGACTGAATTACTTGCATGAGAGGGGGTGGAGTTAGTTGCTTTAGCAGACCAATGGAGTTAAGAGGTTTTAGCTCTTTTTACTACTTTTCATTGGTTTAATGTTTTTTTTAACCAACACACAGATGTAAAGGGTGTTCAACAGCATTGATTTATGAATCTAAAACCTCAAATTGAGTTAGGTAGGTGGTTTCCTCCTGACAGCAATGATTATTATGATCCTTTGTCTCACTGAGTATCGGTCCCATAGGTCCCTACAGGCAATGGCTGCGTGCGTGTAGTTATGGTGCCTGCCCTGTGTGTATCCTGACTGTGAGCCTTGTTTCAACTCCACGCAGATCCTCCAGAAGTTGACCGATATGGGTTGGAGTGCAGAGAACGTCTTCTTTGGCTGCGGCAGCTCCTTGCTGCAGAAACTTAACAGAGACACACTCAATTGTGCCTTCAAGTGCAGCTACGTGGAGAGCAACGGCAAGGGGGTATGTTGGCATGTTTCACCGGTATTCGTGGGGTGTCATTGTCGAGGTTCAAATTAATTCCATAATCTCAAGAATTTCATTGCATGTATGCAACATAGTGGTGTAAAAGAGAGAGTGAACGGAACTCCAAGATACCTGATCGTCATGTCACTCCTGTAGACATGAATTAGTTTACTCCCTGTTGGCCTTTTTAATGCATTATACAGAGAGACACAACTGCACTTTTTGGTCATTAGTAGACAATAAATGCTTTGATTTACAATATTTATGTACTGTAGTTCTATCAAATGAAAGAGCTGCTAATATTTGATTGTTACCTTTAACTAAAGCTAATTAAAGCTCATCTCAAACAGTTTGTTCTACTGCAACTCAACTGAACCACTAGTGTTGGGTCATTTGTATTAATGGAGTTGTCGCTTGGTATTAATGGAGTTGTCGCTACTCTGTCTTAGACAGTGGTGCAATGGTGATTTTTTTTCCCCCGTACCACGGAATGTCACGCACATGCACGCACGTGCACTCTCGCGCGCAGCCGTGCACGTGCCTGCATGTGTGATGCGCACAGAACAGCTGATAGCCTAGCCTATGTTGTTTATAGTGTATGAGCGTTTTAGACACACAAACACAAAAGTAGACTTAAAATAATCAGATAAACTTCTTTACTGCACAGTAACGAAACTACCGCCCACCGCCGGCGCCCACCGCCAGTAAACCTAGACAACTCAGCACTGGGTTGGATACTTGGTGCGTCTTGGAAAGTCTCGTGACCTGAGGTTAGGTGCGTCTTCTCTTGAATCTAGGGGGGTGCGTTCTAGTGTCTGCACGTGCACCGTTCCGTTCCATCCCTGCGCGAGTGCGGGTGCACGTCAAAACATTACCACGGCGTGGTACTGCGTTCTACGAGCATGACACCACTGGTCTTAGAAGTTCACTTAGATGTTAGTCTGGCAGTCAGAATTCCCCTTTGAGCATTCTGGAGGAGGTGTTGCAGTATATTTAATTAAACAAAACACCTTTTTTTTTTTTTTTTTAAGATATTTTTTGCGGCTTACGCCTTTTATTGGTTTTTTTTTTTTTGAAGGGACAGACAGTAGGCTGACAGGAAACGGGAGAGAGATGGGGGAAGACATGCAGTAAAGGCCGTGTCGGGCTCGGGAGTCGAACCCGCGGCACACTGCGACTGGATTACCAGTCGGGTGCCCAGACGGTTACGCCACCGCCTGGGCTCAAGGCATCCTTTTGATATGATGACACACATTCTCAATAGCATCTGCTGTAACCGTTTCTCATTCTAACTAGCACAAGGCTTAGTTCCAGCACATCCTGTGTATTGTGTTCGTTTGCTTCTTTGGGAGATTTTGAAATTCTTTGGTATTACAACACTCTCTGGATAACTTGTTCTTTGTTTGAAAGTTGTTCTCGCCAGGGTCGCCAGGGTCATTGTAAATGAGCACGACCAGCCATGCTCTTTATTCTATATTCAGTACAAAATGAACCTATTCTATTTGTCTTTGTCTAGATGGACGTGTACAAGCAGCCTGTGACTGACCCCACCAAGGGGTCAAAGAGAGGTCGCCTGTCACTGAGGAGGAATTCTGATGGCTTCCTAGAGACCATAGAGCGAGGAGCAGGGAAGCCGGAGGAGGTTGGTCCTTGAGCTTGATTGATTGAGTCTTTGATACGACCACCATTAATGTGCTGCTAATAACTAACTAATGAATAGTATATTTTCTTTTTCAATACTTGTATTTTCACAGGTAATAATGGCATATCAAGTGATTGATCTTAACTGGATGTGCTGTTTCAATTGCAGAACATGCATTCAGCAGGAACTGTGTACTACTTGAATCTATACACTACAGATTCTCACTTGGTTAACTTTCTTTTCAAATATGATGCTTTGCATGGTCCCGTTAATATTAACCTTGTAGTAATATTTTAAAACATCATTAGTCCTCATGAGAGGATTGTTGACTCTGATGGTGGTTATTTGAATACCATTATTTTAGACACAAGTTCCTGTTGCATTTGATTAGGCTACAGGCAAACATATTGATATTTATGTATGGTGACATGAACAGAATGCATGATGATTGCAAGATGTTTAACATGTATCACAACTTATAGTACACTTGACCCCCCAGTAAAGTACGAAGTCATAACACTACTGCACCCAATGCCTTATTTACTCTTATAAAGTATGACAGTGTTCATTTCCGTGTTCAAGAGCCGATCTACAAGATCACAACGTGTCGCGACGAGTTGTGAACTTGTAGATCAACTCTTGTACTGCCGTACAACCGAGTACATTATTCATATTTCAGGTTGTGCAGATGCCTCGCCCCGCCTCATTCATCTCTCTCACTCGCCCTTCCTCCGCAGGACATGCTGGTGACGGTGTTCGAGAATGGCACCCTCATGCAGGACTACTCGCTGGAGGAGATCAGAAAGAACGCACAGCTGTGTGAGGAGGAGGAGGTGAGCCATGCCCAGCACAACCAAGACCAAGTGCTGCTCCACAAGAACATCATCAACGGGCGCCACTAACCAAACCTCGGTGCGGGGACACAAAAAGCCTTTCACCAATGCATATCACATGTTGATATTCTATAGCTGCATGCACCCCCTGAGATGTAAAGAGTGATTGACTGACTGACTTAGATTTAAGAGCATTGGTTTTTGACATGCATGGCACCATAAGCACCTGACTGCATGAACCAGTGCTCTGTCACTGCCAGAAGCAGTGTGAAAGACACACGGCTATGTTCTTATAATATGGCTTATTTTCGGTATCAGCCGAACAGTCTATCGGAAAATGACTGCTGAGGTGGAATGCCACACCTACCATCATATACTGTGTGCGTACACATACGTATATATGAGAGAGGTGTGGGTGGGTGGGTGGGTGGGTGTGTGTGCTGTCAAATTATTTTAATCATGATTACTAGCATGATTTTTTTATACAAACTTAGTTAAATCAAAATTAATCCCAAATAAATCATCTGTTTTATACTTACTACACCAGTTAGTGCACAGACCATGCTCATAGTGAGCACGAGGACCCTGCCCTGGTTCCAATCTTAATCTATTATTGTCTTGCATGCCACCTCTCTTTCTGCCCTTGGTTTCCTGTCTCTGTCCTGTGTCTGAAAGAAAGTGTACAAAATGCCACCAAAAATGTATCTTAAAACATCAATGTTCAAAATGTATCTTTAAGGGATAGTTTTGAAGTGTTTCAATATGCGTATTATTGGAAACCAATTAACAGCCCATAACAATGACAGATATTGTCAAGAACCCCCCAACAAGTACTGCAATTGTTTAATACACAATGTAGTGTCCAACTATGATCATAAATGTTCCCCCGTTTTAAATATTTACATAATATAAAACAAAATGTTAATGAGTGATAAAATAATTAGTGGTGATAAATGAATGTGTTATTTTTGGTTTAGCCTTCCAAAAGAGATGTAGAATTTTCCACCAAACACTAGCATTCCATTGTATGAGACCATCCTAGAAACCCCTGTAGCCCTCATGGTTTTCTATTTTACCTGTTTTCTATCTTACCTGTAGATTTACACAGAGTACCTGACTACTGGTACCACTAAGGACAGAATGCAGGGTTTGTATTCAAGTGGGGGACAGTGGACAGGAACAATGAAAACGATGCCTGTCATTGTTTTTGTTTTTTTTGTGTCTTTCCTTTTGCTGGACCAGCAAACCGGTCTGGTATGTGATCAAAACCAGAAATTGTGTGAGCACTAGCTCTCACACTCACTCTGCCATTTCAAATATTTGCACATTTCATTGTGCAAATATTTTTTTATATATTTCGACACATTTTGAAAGATAATATGCATGTGCAAATACTAAGAGCAAGTCTGACTGAATTTGTATGTCGGTAATTAAAAGACTGCAAAAATTGTAATGCTCTTGCCACTAAAGGCTATCTTATGCTTCTGTGTCGAAGTGTCACAGTTCTTGTTGGGTACGTTGTGGGCAGCTACAATGTAGACACCTCAGTGCTGAAGCATGAATCCTCCTTAAGATGAACACTGAATCAAACGCCGCCCCCAGAGTTATTCACACAGCAGGTGTGATGACATCAATGCTAATTATGCAAGCGCATAATGTGTTACACTCATAGATCTCTGCTTATTGAAATGCAACCCTCGTTCCTCGGTTTAAATGCGATGTCCAATCTGATTTTTTTTTTCCTAAAACAAAACCATTAACAGTTTACAGAAAAAGAGTACAGTTCAATACAAGGTCTGCTAAGAGGATTTTAAACCCCAAGAAAGCCTATGGCTTGTTTCCATTGAGGTCCTTCATATATTAAGTATAAATTAAGAATCGGTTGCTCCAGTTGAATGTGAATGGCATTATCATCCAATGCAAAAAGATGCCACACAAAAGACCATTGACTTAACCAACACTTGTTTTGTGGCTAAATGGTAATCGAATAGACTGTTGTTTTAATGGCAATTATTTGGGACTTTCCTCCCAACAAGCAGCCATTTAATTTGTGTTAATTTAATGGTAACTACGGGTTAGATGTTAACTTAAAACTGTCCATTTGAGACTGATCCTTTTTTTTTTTTTTTAAATCACATTGGTTTCAGATTTGAAAATAGTGTTGTTTTTTTTCCTCCCCCTTGTTTTTCTTCCAGTTTCAATAGGCCTATCTCACAGCCCGCTTTCCACGCCCACTTCCGGTAAATAGTGGTGTCTTTAACATGAGCATTTACACGTTTTTTTTCTCTGGAGAATCTAAGTACATTTTCTAATGTAAAAATGTGACAGACCAATATTATTATGAAGCAAACAAGATGGTAAATCAGGTCGAACAGATAGAACAAACCTTACCTTGAGAAAACAAAAGTTGTAGACTTCTTAAATTACCTCTGTTAACATGTAGCGTCTATGGAGTGACGTCACGCTATCACCACTAACCCCGAAAGGGGGCGTATTTAGGGGGGCGGGGAAATTCTGTGAGATAGGCTTATTCACCAGCAGTGAAGCTCCAAATTCTAATTGGCTTGAAGTGAATTTATATGTATTTGGAAACCAAACTTGCTACATCTAGAGTGAAAGATGCTCTTACTTAAGAGGTAGGCGGGTGTTAAGGAAAAGCTACTTTCACTGAGTTTCAGTTCACAATTTTATCACTACTGCTGCGTTTTGTCGTAAAAAAGAAATGTCTTCCCCTCTTTACTGTGTGAAGGCAGTTTCTTCTCTATAGTTTCCTTCCTAAGCCAATTTCTTGCTTTTGTTGACTTTGTTGTAAATATTGAATTTGAAATGATTCAAGTCTGCCTTAGGCTTCAGGTCAAAGCCCTGCGGCCTTGTGGATATTCTGTGTATATTGATCCTTTCTGAAGCAGTCATGTTGTGTGCGATGTTGGACAAAAAGAAGTTCTCTCTACCTCTTTTTTTCTAATACTTTGCATTACTAGCATCGGCACTAATGTTTTATAAATATACTGTATAATGTATAAATCTATTTTGTAAATATATTTTTTGAAAATGATTTGCTTACTAAACTAATGTCCTCTGTGATTATTCTTTTATTTTTGATTTTGACAAAATTATATTTTGTGTGACAATAAAATAAGGTGTGAACTTGGGCACTGTGTCAGATCAAATGTACCTGGTGGTCCTGACAGGGTTTCTCTGACTCTAGTCTGTCTGGTGGTGTTTGTTTAAAGATGGAGTGCCGTGATTTTTTCCACCCTAAAACATGATCATGATATTGTTATATAAGGAGGTATAATTTTTCCAAAAGAGTGTACAGTATTTGTTAAAATGTTGTTTTTATGTGGGCACGCCCACCAGTTAATTAAGTATGTATAGTAGTATATTACTGTATAGTAATATACAGTATATTACTGTTTATTTCATTGGCCCGTTTGACTGTCAAGGGTTCAGCCTCAAGGAAGAAACCCTAAATACAAAGTTAATACACCATTGCACATAAAAACGACTCCAGGGTGTCTAATGAAGTACTGTCACCTCATAGACACATGAAAAATACAAAAATTGTGGCACTCCCTCTTTAAAATAATTGTTCTCAGCTTGGTAATAGTTTAATGATGATTGTAGAAATTGTAATAACATTTTGAGCAGCATAGGAAGTACTGGACAATCTGTCAAAGGTCTGATCATTTCGGATGGTAATAGAATTTAGAACACATCATTTTGACACATGTTGATGTGCTAAATTAATTAATTGACAGATTAACAGACTGTGACACAAATTCAAAGGAAAGAGGCTGTTTTTCTGTGGTTTTTCCAATGGGTACCCACTGAGATTGGATCTCCGGAAATGCAATGACTTGAACTTATCGTATGTGACTCTGTGAGTTGTATTATGTTTTGTATTGCGGATAAAGTTTTGTCTGTTCTCCTTGCAGACTATACTGCTGCACAGTGCTGCAGCCTGCTGGCCAGCGTAGGCTATACCATTGTGTTTCTACAGTGCTGTCCACCTGTAGATTTTATATAAATAGGGACGGCATTGATTGCTTTATTAACAGTTTTGGAGAAAAGCACAGGAAAGTACAGCTCAATACAAGGTCTGCTAAGAGGATTTAAAATCCAAGAAAGCCTATTGGCTTAAGTTGTTTCCATTGGGGTCCTTTGTACTAAATTCATCGAACACACACACACACACACACACACACACACACTAAAGAAATGCTGACAAGACATAATGTGACATGCTGTGAAACACACACACACACACAGGAAGTACACTTTTCCACGCACACACTCTCCTGCCCCACGGTCCAACACATCGACCCCAAAATCCCCACATAAATGGTAAATGGTGCATTTATATAGCGCCTTTATCCAAGGCGCTTTACATTGATTGTGCATTACATTCACCCATTCACACACACATTCATACACCGATTGCAGCGGAAGCCATGCAAGGTACCAACCAGCACATCGGGAGCAATTTGGGGTTCAGTGTCTTGCCCAAGGACATGTAGACAGGAGGAGACGGGATTCGAACCACCGACCCATTCTCAACCCATTCTCATTCTCTTCGGATCAAATAGTAATCTCAGCAAGGCAGATGGCTTCTTGGTTAGAGTGGGTGACAATATTATCACACGAAAAGATGAAATTACCTACCTAGGTTCCATACTGGAGGCTAATCTTTCCGGTGATAAAATGGCCACCAACGTAATCAAAAAAGTCAATCAAAGAACAAGATTCCTTTACAGGATCTCCTCACTGGTCAACAAAAAACACCTTGAAGACCTTAACAGGAGCCCTCGTACAAGATTTCTTTGACTATGCATGCACCTCTTGGTACTACAGCACCTCAAAGGCCCTTAAAACAAGGCTCCAGACCTCCCAAAACAAACTGGTCAGGCTCCTACTTGGCCTCACTCCCCGACCCCACCTCACCCCTGCCCACTTTGACAGGCTGGAATGGCTTAGGGTCGACGACAGAGTACAGCATCTTGCAATGGGTCTGGTCCACAAGATTCGATACACCACCAAGATACCCATGCACCTGTCTAAATACTTCCTTAATGTTAATGAAGTCCAGACCCACAACACCAGTACAGAGGGAGTGCAACAAACCATGTACAACCCAGATTCTGCACAAACAAGGGACTAAATTATTTTCGCTCCTATGCCACCAAAATGTGGAACGCCCTACCAACAGTCATTAAGACATGTGAATCCCTTGACTCCTTCAAAACCGCTCTCAAAGGGCACCTACGGACGGCTGCAATTCGAAACTGGCCCCCGTAAAATCTGAATCCCCCCCACCCCTTTTTCCCCTCACTGTATATATTTATTTTCCCTTTTTACCTCCTTTATGATGAATTCCTGTTCTGTTCTTTGACTATATAGAAGTGTCTATTTGTACGTCTCTAAATGTTTTGATGAATTGAACACGGTGGACCCTCTTGTAAACAAGTGTAATGCTTAATTGGGTCGTCCACTCACAGTTAACAGTCTTTGTATTGAGTTTGTGCTTGAAATGTACTGTAATTCTGCAAACTGTTAATAAATATTTCAATCAATCAATCAATCAAACCCATGGATCATTGGACGACCTGCTCTACCTCTTGAGCCACAGTCGCCCCCACATAGATACCCCCACTCACTCCAGCCAGTCCCACTGGGGCCAGCTGATGCCAGGATTTCTGGGCAAATGATGACCCCCCCCCCCTCTGTTGAGGAGGCTCTAAGTACAAGAATGTAACTGCCTGCAATGTGGCCACGGCGGTATTGTAAACTAAAGTGCATAAGACAATAAAAAAAGCTTGACAAACACCCTCTGCTTGGCTAAATCTGCATATCATCTCGTATTTACCTTCAGCCATTCTCCATCCATACCCTAACATGAACTTTGACCCTTGCCATAGCCTGATATCTTGTTTCAATCAGGACATGCTGTCCATTAAAGGCAGAATGTGTGGTGAGGGCCACACATTCGGTACACACAGACAGACACACGCGCACACGCACACACACACACACACACACACACACACACACACACACACACACACACACACACACACACACACACACACCAGTGTGAAGTTTTCTCTGTCAGAGATGGTTTGTGCCATATGTCATCTGCTGGTGTTGGTCCACTGTGTTGTCACTGTTGTGTATCAAGTCCAGAGTCAACACAGCCATGTATACGGATATTTTAGAGCATGTTGTGCTTCCTTATGTTGACAAGCTTTATGGAGATGCAGATTTTCTTTTCCAGCAGGACTTTGCACCTGCCCACAGTGCCGGAACTACTAGTAATTGGTGTACTGTACTCATATGCTATCATCCTATTACTGTGCTTAACTGACCAGCCAACTGGTATTGTCAAGAGGAAAGTGTGAGACACCACTTCTATAGACTAGCTTTTAATCCCAATTCTTCTTGATTGAATTTTTAATATACTTTTCAGATGGTTTATTTTGTCTCATGTATTCTAATATTTTCTGACGGCCTACTTGGGAACGATGCAACTTGGGAACCTAGTACCCGTTGTCATAGCACCCGGCGTTATAACTATCTGCTGTGTCCCTTTTGTGCCCATACGTGCCCATACTATAATGGAGATCGCTGTATCTGCCTGTGTCTGAAGAGTGCAAATTGACTGTGAAAAGTGGACTGGTTAAGTAACCAATTGGCAGATGTGGGGTTGCCATGGCAATCAATTGGCTGAGGCAGAGGCTGGAAATTGCACAGGTGAGGCCGTGAGGGGACCTATGGCAGAGCCTGACCAGAGCCTTTTGTGGTCTTTCTGGACAACGATGCGTCCCACAGACTCAAGGCCGGGCACTGCACTGTCTGAGTGTCTGAGTGCACTCCACTCCACTTATGATGAATTCCTGTTCTGTCCTTTGTCTATATAGAAGTGTCTATTTGTACGTCTCTAAATGTTTTTGATGAATTGAACATTGTGGACCCTATTGGAAACAAGTGTAATGCTTAATTGGGTCGTCCACTCACAGTTAACAGCCTTTGTATTGAGTTTGTGCTTGAAATGTACTGTAATTCTGCAAACTGTTAATACATTTTTCAATCAATCAATCAATCAAACTCCCTCCCTGTGGTGGTTTGGAACGCGTGTGTCAAATGTGAAGTCGGTGGGGCAAACGGGCTTACGTGCATTACAACCGTACACGCGCACGCACACACACACACACACACACACACACACACACACACACACACACACACACACACACACACACACACACACACACACACACACACAGAGAGAGAGAGAGACGTAACGTTGAGCATTTATAGTTATGCACCAGAGCTAGTAATCAACCAGAACAGAAAAAAACAAAAAACAAGACAGAAAGTCTAATGAAATGAATAATACAGCATACAATAATATAGCACGACAAAAAGGAAAACAAACAACAATACAATACAATATATAAATATAACAATGACATTACTTTCGAAGGTGTTCGGGCTGGGAGGAAACCAAGTTCGTTTACAACGTATATCCGCAAGATGGCACTCTCCTCCTCTCCATTGTTCATCTGTTCCCGGCCGAGCTCGCCGGCGGAGTCTGTTACAGCAAAATTGGTGACCCATCGAAATGTTGGCCTGGCGGACGCCGGGGTCACTTTTGGTTCGTTTCCTGGCTGGGCTGCTCAGCGCGTTATTATTGCGTAATATGTACTAGTGTGTGCATTAACTATGCAATTTCGGAACAGTGACATCTGGAGCAACAACATTCGGTAGCTCGCCAATGTGCGTGTAACAGCAGCTGACCGTGCAGACGCCGCGGAGAGAGGGCGATGCACAGCCGACGAGCCGAGCTGCAAAAAGGGAAAACCTCAGCGAGACGGCATCAAAACACCCGGGAGGACCGCGAGGAGTGGATAGGAGGGTCGCATTGTTCAATGTACACAACACGGGGGACTCATGTCGACGTGATATGTGTGTGTGTGCCAAACAACGCTTATATCAGAAGCCGGAAACTACTAATTGCTCGGGAATTACAGATCAGCCACATCAAACACACTAAAACTGGGATCAATAAATTCTTGTTTATGGCTGGAAGAATAAACGTCTTTAAAATGGCAACCGCCTGCTCCCGGCGGCCATAGACTCAAGAACAGGTAAGGTGTTTTTTCAATATTATATTTATATTTGAAAAGGGGTTACGCTGGTGCTGCTATTACTGTAGCAGCAGCTGTATTTGGTTTTTGACAAGTTGCAGTCTAGTCGTCCACTTGTCGTAGCCCCACAGTAACTGCGCTATTGCATGGGCACAAATGACGCTATTCAGTTGCTGAGGCGAGGGCGAGCCTGTATGCAAACAAGCGCTGTGTGCAGTGCAGTCCCATGTTAACAATACTGACTGCATTTGAAGCTGACAAGAATGTTGGAATTGGATTAAAACACATTTTGAAATCTGCTATAGACTATATCAGATGTTAGAATGGTGTGTAGACTCATTGGCATTGCACCAAGCCAAAGCAAGCGGCCAGGGGAGCCTGCATGGGGATCAGATAGTAGCAGCTGTCAAAGATGCTCGAAAACATTCACAGTTCTTCACAGTACACTATATAAAATCACTTAAATAATTCTGTTAATATTTACCACGACATTATTTCATTTTTGTTTTGTAATTTAGCCGTTTTGAAAATGTATAAAGACACCCAGTGGTCTTTCAACACATATACTGTGTAGGCTATCTGAGCTGACTGACTTGTTTGTTTATACTATAGAGACATTTTTCATTTTATGCTTCATACTGACCACAAACAATGAAGACTTAAAACCTACGTGAGTTTGGCCTATTCAACATTTTCCTGCTAAGCCATTGTCTTTGTCACTTTTAGTTTTCATTTTCAATGTATTGTCTTTCGATTTTGATAGCACCAGAGCCAAGGAATCAGAGGTCATATAAAGGCATGAGAGGAGGAGGGACTTCCTTAAACCACATAAAGGGGCACTTCATCCATTTTCAACCTTATCTTCGTATAATTGGTCCTATAAATGCTCATGACAAGATGGCACAATTGACATTATCGAAGGTGCCAAGCTAATATAAACTACAACCTTTCTCTTCCTGGAAAGGTAGCAGTAGAGGCCATTGTTCTAATTAAAACTATAAAATACAAGTTTGAGATCTTATTTGAAATGACCAAACCTTCCTACTGATGACGTCATTGGTAGGCAGGTTTCTTAATTGTCCACAGCCCTCCTCTGAGACCAAGTAGATATGGTACCATGATACATCTTATAATAAGTATGACGGACCAATTATATGAAGAGAATTTATAAAGTGGTCCTTTAAGCCGTTTATACTTAGTCATACGAGGGAATATCATGTTTTGTTTTACATTGTGGATGGCATTCAGGTGTATCCTCACTGACCTCTCTGACATTGAGCCTATTATCAGTATCAACACAAATTCAGTGCTATTTTGTGGACAAAACCATGATAAAGCATTAAGACTTGTTTACAACAGGGTCCACCATTTTCAGTTCATCATAACCTTTAAAGACGTACAAATATACACTTCTATATATAAAACAGGAAATCATCATATAAAGAAAGTAAAAAGGGAAGAAAAAACATGTACAGTATGAGGAAAAGACTCAGACTCGGGCTGTATTTTATGGGGGCAACTTTCGAATTGCAGCCATCTGTAGGTGCTCTGCTGTTGGTAGGGCGTTTCACATTTTAGTGGCATAGGCGCAAAATGAATTTAATCCCTTGTTTGAGCCGAATCTGGGTTGCACGTGGTTTGTTGAACTCCCTCTGGTGTTGTGAGTGTGGACTTCGTTGACATTAAGGAAGTATTTAGACAGGTACAGTACATGAGTATCTTGGTGGTGTAGCAAGTCTTGTAGAGTGTAGACCAGACCCTTTGCAAGATGCTGTACTCTGTCGTCAACCTTAAGCCATTCCAGCCTATCGAAATGGGCAGGGGTGAGGTGGGTTCGGGAGTAGTAGCCTGACCAGTTTGTTTTGGGAAGTCTGGAGCCTTGTTTTTAAGGCCCTTTGGGGTGCTGTGCTACCAAGAGGTGCATGCCTAGTCGAAGAAACCTTGTACAAGGGCTCCTGTTAGGGTCTTCAAGGTGTTTTTGTTGACCAGTGAGGAGATCCTGTACACAAATCTTGTTCTTTGGTTGGCTTTTTTATTACGTTGGTGGCCATTTTATCACCGGAAATATTTGCCTCCAGGATGAAACCTTGGTACAGTAGGTCATTTCATCTTTTCGTGTGATAATATTGTCACCCACTTTCACTGAGAAGCTGTCTGCCTTGCTGAGTTTACTATTTGATCCAAAGAGAATGGATTCAGTTTTTCCAGTTTGTACACGTGACTACAGAACACCCAATACTTTCCTTTTTGGGATCATCACTCACCTAAAGTGAAAAACAATATTTGTTTGTAAGGCAATACATTGAAACTGAGGGTGGTACAGTATGAATCTCTTCTATTTCACCTGTATCATAGTATTTTTAATGGTGTCATAAATAATGTATCGCAAAATAATCATGATTCAGTTGTACAAATAAATATATAAATTACAAACTTTAATTGAAATGTGAAAGGTATTGGGCTAAGTTTCAAATAGGCATGTGTACACGAATGCAAGGAATGTTTTGATAAAGATCCAGTGAATCACCACAACTCACTGCGACCCCAGAAAATGTTTAACAAAAATCCACGAGTCCTAAACATCAGTGTCCCACAAATGATAGCTTACAAGTGACCTGTTGATAAACCAGAGGTGATTTACACTCACAGAGAGCAACTTGAAACTTGTTTCAGACTAGCGAGAGTTTGCCTGATTCTAAACCTGACTGCAGGTCGGCAGCTGAAAACATTAGAGGCGGATAGACGATAGTCGGTGTTAATTCATTCTCTAGTCAGTGTGAAAGGGCTCAAGACCCACAACTTTTTATTGACGAGATGTCTTAAGATCAATAATAATTGATCGCTGGCAGATAATGTTTGATCATAGAAGCAAAGCAAAGCAACCTACAGTACTATATACAGTAGAAGGTGTGATATTTAGCATCAGAAGAGAAGTACGTACAGAAATGCAAAGCAAATAAATCTCCAAACTGGACATATTAAAGCAGATGTGCAATGATCAGTGTGATAACATAGTCATAGGGCATCTACGTATCTATGTAGTGGAAGACACAACACAACTAGTATTTGCTGCCCATTCTATTTTAATTATTAATCGCCACTTTCATTTTCTCCCTGCGTGTGCCTGTGGAGCCCTGTGCCATTGGTCCAGTCAAACAGTGTGAACATACATTACGAGGATATAGGTTTCTCACAAGGAGAAAAATATGATGACGTGTTGCTATTTTAAGGTGGGGGGTTGAATTAGAATGAGGTTAGTGGTTACACTTGAGGCTGGGCTTAAGGTTAGCTATGTACAGTACTACAGCAGGAAGGGGTAAGGATAGGGCTAGGAATGAGTACTCCTGACATGTGTGTAGTGTAATGCAAACAGTGTGTGTTTGGGAGATAGGGAGAGCCGGATTTACCTTGCTGAGGCCCTCAAAAAAAAAACATTGGGCTATTTTGTTTTCATTTTGGGGTACCCAGGCCCCTAAAAAGAGAGGCAGGCAGGCAGGCAGAAGCTCTCAATGGTTTAACCATAATACAACTAAATACAATAACTATACACACATTTCACTTGAATTGGATTTCAATACTTTGAAATCCAATTCCGGGGGCTGCAGCCCACCCTAGCCCAACGGTAAGTCCGCCTCTGGAGATAGGGAGAGGAGGGGGGAGTAAGGAAAGAGAGAGAATCAGAGTCAATAACCAGACGGACAGGTGTTTGTTGTTGTAGGAACAGCTCTCTACTACAGCACCCATCTGTGGGTCACGGAATTGTTTTTATGGGTCCCTTCATTAACATTCCCCAAAAAAGCAAGAAATACAAATGTTGCTCTAAGAAATTCCATAAATTAGAAAAATCAAAATTGATGTTTAAGAAGTAGTGAAAATAGCTGATCTACAAGCTCACAAGCGACGTGTTGTGAGTTTGTACATCTGCTATTTTCTCTAGTTTGGGCGAACGTCTATAAATCTCTCTTTTGGGTCTCGACCTGAAAAGTTTGGGAACCAGTGCTCTACTAACTACACTACAGTGACTGACTGGTCTTTTAAGTACTGTCGAGTAAGATGGCGTTTGATGACACGTCATTAAGTCATGAGCTCATATAGCAGGGTTTGAACACAGAATGAGTTACACTATCAAAGTTCAATTAACACTCATGGTGTGACTGTGTAGTAGATGGTCTGTGTATCTTTGGGACACATACACTACCTAGTTATGTATGTGTTGTGCACCTACTACCTAGCCACCAGAACACCCTGTGAATGAGGATACTTCAACCCATGGTCTTCGGGGGACCCCTGGTACTGCTGGCTTTCTATTATTCTATTGAGAGGTAAATTGCATTCCATGTCCGACCTTGAGTAAACATATGGAATGACAAAGTCAACAGGTGATTGAATGCAGTTGATTTCCTGGTAGGAGCGAGAGAAACGGCAATGTGAGTGACCTCACATAGTCTCAGCTGCTGTATGCTTTATTCTGGGCCAACAACAGCTCCATAGTTAACCTCGTTATGGAGGACAAGTGTAACTTTGCCCTGATCCTCTTCAGCAGCAATAAAATGACCTTTCATGCAATGCAATCACAGTCACACTCATGCAGACCAGGGAGCTGTTATAAAACAGGATTCAGGTCTCACTAAATATGAACATTTTACTTTTACACTTTTAAGTCTTCATATTAAAAAAGGCTACATTTGATATAATAAATTCAAATCTCACTAGTGCCAAAGTAAATTGTGATTAAGCTTTGTATTAAAGACTTGTTGTAGAGGAGAAAATGCTGACTAATTTCTTTTTCCTCACTGCTTGAATGATCTTAGCTGTTGGGAAACCCTATAGTAGCGAGCAGGACTGTAGCTAGGAAGGCCGCCTGTACGGCATACAACTATGTATGGTATAGGAATCCGAGGCTAAGGAGGCTCAGGGATAGGAATGTTCATATTTAGCTAGTAATAGAATAGGCCTACTCTACTCTCTGTGCCAGCACTGCCAGCATATAGTCCATTTAACCTTTTCATCTTTATTTAAAATGTATGTTTTTGCAACTGCTCATGTCCATTATGTTCAACAAGTCCGTATTGTATATTTTTGAGTGGTGCAACCACTCCCTTACGGAGCTACAGTATGTGTGTGGCTGGCTGGCTGGGTGCCTGGGTGGGTCTGAGCACGAAAATAGCATGGTTGTTTTTCACCACCTAACAAGCAACCTAACACACACAAACGATGATTTCGGGTGTGCCAGTACAGTACAGTACAGTACAGTACAGTACAGTACAGTACAGTACAGTACAGTACAGTACAGTACAGTACAGTACAGTACAGTACAGTACAGTACAGTACAGTACAGTACAGTACAGTGACCCCCACACGTCGGTAACTCTGTCATTTCTCAACCGTTTCGGACATGGAGCGGCCCCCTGGGCACGTTTCTGGGGGTCTGGATGTTCCGGGGACCCCCCGGGGACCCCCAGAGACCCCCACATGGTAACTCTAATTTCTCTACTGTTTCGGATGTGGGGTGGCTCGCCGGAAACGGGCCGGCACCCTGGCTGTGGTCCTGTGGGTCGGGAACTTCCGGGGACCCCCACACTCACTTCACATGGGTGTGATTTTCTTTTTCTGACAGAGTGTTCTCCACCAGGCCGAAGGCATGGGGAGAGAGTATGTTTTGCACTCCGTCCGTCCGTCCGTGTGTCCGTGTGTCCGTCCGTCCGTCTGTGAACAGCTAATCTCTGGCACTGTTAACCCGGTCAATGCCACATTTTGCACACACACTCCCTGGATGCCAACGATGAACCTCTGCCCCAGAATTTCCAGAACGGCCTGTTATAGCGCCACCAGGAGGCCGCTTTGTGCAAAACAAGTTTTTGGACAGTACACCTACAGATTTTGTCCAAACATCACACAAATTGGTACACAGTCTCTCTAGAGCCATTCAACAAAACTGGTCTTTCAGATTTCTCAGACTCCATCCTGATTGGCTAAGATTGGCTTCCAAAGTTCGCAGGAGTTCTCAGTTTCAAACAAAATGCTGCAAATCATGAACACATCGTGTGATTTCCGTGAAATTGTGCACGCACATTCCCACTAGGCCGAGGAAGAAATGCCACATGAACATTTTCAACTCAGCCTCATGGTGGCGCTATAACTGGCCAAGGAAAAACCTTTGCCCGGAATTTTTCACATCTGCTCTTTATAGCGCCACCAGGAGGCCGACATATGTAAAACACATTTTCTATTACTCCTTCAGATTTTATCCAAATTTCACGCAAATCAGTACACATGCTCTCCATAGTCATGTGATCAAGACGGGTTTGTTTGATTTCTCATAATCCACCCTCATTGGCTACCATTGGCTTCTAAACTTTTCAGGAGTAGCCCGTGTTGTACAAATCGCCACAACTACTCAACGCAGCGTCCGATTGCGGTGAAACTGTGCATGCATATTCCCACTAGGCTGAGGAAGAAATGCCACTTGACACTTTTCAAATCAGCCTCATGGTGGCGCTACAACAGACCAAGCCGCGTCTCACACACACACACACACACACACACACACACACACACACACACACACACGTTTATATATTACTCCTAAACATTTTGCCAAACATCACACACACTGGTGGAGACCTGTGCCCAGAAGGGCACTTTTTCTAGTTTTACATGTTTGTGTGACTGTCTACTCACAACTTGCACTACATCTCTGTCTTTGGCTGATTGGAATGACTGACCAACCAGGTCTGAAGGCTATATAGGCCTAATTAATCCTATTCACACCAGCCAATTTGCTCTTACTTGGAAGACTTCATTGATACATATTCAAATCACGTGACCATTGACCAACCAACGTAAATATATCCGAGAGTTTTTCAGTAGTACGTCCGGACTGGAGCAGCAGGCCAGGCAGTTATAATGTCAGGCCCTGCTGCTAACTTATTATTGTCTCCACCAGGCCGAAGGCATGGGGAGAGAGTATGTTTTGCACTCCGTCCGTCCGTGTGTCCGTGTGTGTGTCCGTGTGTCCGTGTGTCCGTGTGTGTGTGTGTCCGTCCGTCCGTCTGTGAACAGCTAATCTCCGGCACCGTTAACCCGGTCGATGTCAAATTTTGCACACACACTCCCTGGATGCCAACGATGAACCTCTGCCCCAGAATTTCCAGAAGGGCCTGTTATAGCGCCACCAGGAGGCCGATTTTTGCAAAACAAGTTTTTGGACAGTACACCTACAGATTTTGTCCAAACATCACGCAAATTGGTACACAGTCTCTCTAGAGCGATTCAACGAAACAGGTCTTTCAGATTTCTCAGACTCCATCCTGATTGGCTAAGATTGGCTTCCAAAGTTCGCAGGAGTGCTCAGTTTCAAACAAAATGCTGCAAATCATGAACACATCGTGTGATTTCCGTGAAATTGTGCACGCACATTCCCACTAGGCCGAGGAAGAAATGCCACGTGAACATTTTCAACTCAGCCTCATGGTGGCGCTATAACTCGCCTAAAAGTTTTTTTTCCTCTAACTGCACGGATCTGTGGATAACTTTGTATGCCAACTCCCTAGAGGCCAAGGAAAAACCTTTGCCTGGAATTTTTCACATCTGCTCTTTATAGCGCCACCAGGAGGCCGACATATGTAAAACACATTTTCTAATATTACTCCTTCAGATTTTATCCAAATTTCACGCAAATCGGTACACATGCTCTCCATAGTCATGTGATCAAGACACGTTTGTTTGATTTCTCATAATCCACCCCCATTGCCTACGATTAGCTTCTAAACCTTTCAGGAGTATCCCGCTTTGTACCCGTTTTGTACAAATTGCCACAACTACTCAACGCAGCGTCCGATTGCGGTGAAACTGTGCATGCATATTCCCACTAGGCTGAGGAAGAAATGCAGTACTTGCAGTCAATCTGCTCAGCTGTAGTTCATTGCTTTAGTTGTCCTGTACATTTCTATACTGTGGTGTGTATAAATATTGCGTTTATTTTATGACGTCTGATGATGTCCGTGTTGTTAGTTTGTTACATGGCTGCTTGCCCCTGTCATTCCTTTTGTGATGCACCGTGATTTTGGTGAAAGGTAATCTGTTACTTGTCTATAACGATTACTTGAAAAGATTATATGAAGACTACGTTAGCTCCGCTCGGTTTGATCATTTTGCTGCCGAAATAAAGCTTTTGGGTGACCCTTTTCTCACTTTTATCTCCATCTCACGAGGAGATAAAACCTGGAAAAAGAACTACTGCTGAAAGTGTCTAACCAGTAGTACAGGAAGCAGAGAGCTACATTGTCCAGCCTATCAGGACTTCCCATAGCTGTGTACTTCCTGGAGTTCCAGTTGGACACTTTTGATATACTTGCTATCCAGCCTAGACATTTAAGCAGTCAGTTCCGCTTTCCTCATTGGAACGTATACTAGTAGACACACTATCAAAAATGACTGATGATCTCATTCGCGGAACGAAATGAACCTGTGAATAACTGACTGACTATTTTCTTCTAAATGTCTCAATAGAGAGCACGGAGACAAAATACAGCTATCCCAATGACAGTGAACAAAATGTTATGTGGCGGTCTCGACTCTCATCCAGATCCTGGAGGGAAATTATTTTTCCATACAGTGCAAAACAACACGTCAGGAGTAACAAAACTCAAAAAGTTTCGAGCGGTGCACGCCATCTCCATTGTGTGTGTGTGTGTGTGTGTGTGTGCGTGCGTGCGTGTTTGTGTGTAAAAACATAGGGTCAAAAGGAATGCGACCCCACTTAGCTGACTGCTCAACACAGCTGCAGGGGTCAATAGGTCATACTCGGACATAGGGACAGATAGACATACAGACCTACACACACACACACACACACATATTTTAATTATTTTATTTGGATATGCACAAGTGGCGCAATACAATAGACCCAAACACTGATCAGAATTAGGTTACATTATATGGTACAACCAGATATAACTGCTGCACATGCTTAACACACAGAGGAAAAAAGGATGGCACATTGATGACATACTATTACTTGACACTACTAGACAGGATTTTTTTTAAGCCACCTAGGGATAAATGAAACAACGACGCCTTCTCCAGATAGACAGACTGCCCATAATAGCTGAGACAGAACAGGTATTTAGCCAACTTTTTTGCATTTGTCTTTTGCAATCCACCCAATTGCAGACCCCTGAGCACAAGTTTATGGACATGGCCCAGACTTCCAAATACAAGGACAATACGTTGACAATTATATCCCAAGGCCATAATACGTTCCACCAAAAGCTGATATTTCATAAGTTTGGATGTAAAACAAGTGTCCATATAATCCACCCAGTGTCCACACACACACACACACACACACACACACACACACACACACACACACACACACACACACACACACACACACACACACACACACACACACACACACACACACACACACATTGGAGATGGCGTGCACCGCTCAAAACTGTAATAATGGGTGTCAGAACAAAATACACATGAATGTCAATACAATTACAAATAGCATTAAAATGTGTATTACATCAATACATATGAATGACAAATAAAACACACCGAGAAATATATGCATATATGGCAACGATTATGGCAATAGGACAAAAGGAATTTCAGAGCAAAAAACAAGGCTCTGGCTCTGTGAATCAAAATGTATAATATTTTGTTGTTTTCAGCAACATTATCATGACGTCATACTACTCATTTGACAAATACTGTGAATGTGAACATACTGTAGTCTACAGTATGTCTCTAAACTGTGTGCACAACTGCACATGTCTTCATGAAGACATGTGACATACAGTTTTCAGTTTCATGTAGACTTTAATGTCTCTATTTCTCACCCTCCCTCTACACACGCGCGCACACACACACACACACACACACACACACACACACACACACACACACACACACACACACACACACACACACACACACACACACACACACACACACACACACACACAAAGAGCCATAGTTCTGAAACACTCTTGCATGGGTATGGGATTGTGCTGGTTTCAATTAGTGGTGATTTCTATTACAGTGTCTGATCTCCAGCTTAAAAAGACACAATGTAGAATAGATTTTACATCCTTGAAGTAGAAAGTCGAGTTGGGCCTGGAACAAAGTAGATGATGAAATATACTATTTAATTCATGAAAAAGACACAGCCATGACTCATGTTTTATTCTATTAGTGGGCTTAGTTTGGAGACTAAAGCTTTGGCTAAATTATTCAAACGCATTTCTTTGAGAATTTTGAAATCGGTTAAAAATTACATTTGTTTGTGCAGTTTCTGACTGTGTGTGTGTGTGTGTGTGTGTGTGTGTGTGTGTGTGTGTGTGTGTGTGTGTGTGTGCGTGTGGGTGTGTGTGTCCATCTGTGTGTACATTCTGCCTTTAATCGACAGCATGTCCTGATTGAAACAAGATATCAGGCTATGGCAAGGGTCAAAGTTCACGTTAGGGTATGGATGGAGAATGGCTGAAGGTAAATACGAGATCATATGCAGATTTAGCCAAGCAGTCAGAGGGTGTTTGTCAAGCTTTTTTTTATTGTCTTATGCACTTTAGTTTACAATACCGCCGTGGCCACATTGCAGGCAGTTAAATTCTTGTACTTAGAGCCTCCTCAACAGAGGGGGGGGGGGGGGGGGGGGGGGGGGGTATAGAGATGAAGAGATGGCGTGGGGGGGTTCATCATTTGCCCAGAAATCCTGGCATCAGCTGGCCCCAGTGGGACTGGCTGGAGTGAGTGGGGGTATCTGTTTGGGGGTTTTGTGTGTGCGCACGGTGACGCGTGTGCTGGTGTCACTCGGATCGATGTGTTGGACCGTGGGGCAGGAGAGAGTGTGCGTGGAAAAGTGTAAACTGTACTTCCTGTGTGTGTGTGTTTGTGTGTGTTTCACAGCATGTCACATTATGTCTTGTCAGCATTTCTTTACAGTGTGTGTGTGCGTGTGTGTGTCTGTCACTGGGATGTGCTGGAGCGTGGGCCAGAAGTGTGTGTGTGTGTGTGTGTGTTGTTTGTATGCCGATGACAGCAGCCCCTTTGTCTTTGAGGTGCCCGAGCCGTGTGAATCTGTCTGAGTATGACCTCGCTCACACACACACACACACACACACACACACACACACACACACACACACACACATACACACACACACACACACGTGCGTGCGTGCGTGCGTGCGTGCGCGTGCACACAGCCCCCAGCACTGGCCCCTTTGTTCTTTGTGTGGGGAACCCCCACTCCTGCCCCTAATTTAAAGAGCTTATTTCCCTGTTGGGGATAGGGGATAGATTGCAGGGGTCTGGCAGCCCCCCCACCACCTTCCCTCCAGCCATCCTTTTCTCCATTACGCCCGGCCCCGCCCCCATAAAGGATCCAATAGCATGAGCCTAAGTCCTTTTAGATCTCTGTTTCCCAAACAGTGGGTCGGGATCCATGTTTGGGTCGCGGACCAATTTGAATGGGCCTCGAGTAAACATACCGCTGTTTCCGTTTCCTTAATTAAAAAAAAGGCTAAAGGCTTTCAAAGGCTAAAAAAAAAATGTTTAAAACAAACTTTTCAATTAAAAATAATGTCAATTTTTTTTAAAGTAGTTCTGAAAAAAACATTTCCAGAAGTGAAAGAAGTAGTGCAAAAATAGCAGATCCACAAGCTTGTAGATCTGTTATTTTAACTAGTTTGGGTCCCAGGCAAACATCCAATTTCTCTTTTGGGTCTTGTAGATAGACTATTTCTATATAATAAACGATGGGACCAGGCATAGACCCTTGAGGATCCTATCCAATAAATTCTTGGGTTTGGTGCATATTTTATTTTTGTCACATACTGTGTGACACAATTGAAAGTTAATACAAATACAAACAATGGCGATAAAAATGTAAAAACATATTTTGACGTACAGAACACACAGGCCTACAGATAGATTGTGCATATCCCTTCCTGTTTTTCTAAGTCTCTGTAACAACATGACAGTCACATTGTCTACCAATCAAATCCCTTACAATGTGTTCAAAGTGCTAGGCTAATTGAACTAATGATGGAGGTTGACAGCTATTCTCCATATTCAGACCGCAGCCATCTTGCCAGCAAGGTGATACCTAGGTGACACTTCCCATAGAGAGCCCATTCATCCAAACAGAAAAGTCCTCTCTAATTATATTAAACAACGTCAAAATCACCAACATTGCAGCTGTAGGGAAAGCTTGAATTATCCTCTTTCAATCTGTAAAGTGTTTGTTTAATAAAAATCCACTTTAGACATTTTATGAGCTACTTCCTGTCAAGAAATTCCTTGCAGGTGATTCTTTTCTAAGTATCAGAGTATGGAAGCGCTCGTTATCAGTAAAGCAACCTCCTGCTGCCTCCTGCATTATGTGCACATTCAAAACAGGTGGTACGCATGGGCCGTTGAGTGATAGTCAACGAGCACTTCCAAACTCCAGCACTTAGAAAAAAATCATCTGCAAGGAATTTCTTGACAGGAAGTAGCTCATAACATGTCTACAGTGTATTTTTATGAAACAAACACTTTACAGATTGAAAGAGGATAATTCAAGCTTTCCCTACAGCTGCAATGTTGGTGATTTTGACGTTATTTCATATAATTAGAGAGGACATTTCAGTTTGGATGAAAGGGCTGTCTATGGGAAGTGTCACCCGGGTATCGCCTTGCTGGCATGATGGCTGCGGTCTGAATATGGAGAATAGTCCCAGCTCTGGAGAGAGCAGAGACATGGCGGTGTCTGACTTGCCCATCTGTTGACGTCTGGAGCTGACTTCACTGTTTACCAGCATGTCTGGCCCTGGGCCAGCCCCAGACAGACGCACGCACGCACGCACGCACGCACGCACGCACGCACGCACGCACACGCACACATGCATAAATGCACAATAATCCTGTAATCCACAATACAGATGTAATGCTCTTTGACCACTTAAACCATATTTCGGGGGCCTGTGGGGTCTGTACTCGGCCCCCTCCATTTGTCGTCCTACCAAATCTCACCAGATCCCTTCACCAAAAATAACTGACCCAGGGACCCCCACGTGTCCTTGAAGGTCTTCCATGGGTTCCCCAGCAAATTGAGGAACACCTAAGCCCTATCGCAAGGCTGCAAGCTTGTAGATCACTACTTAAAATAAATAAAAAAATAAATAAAATAAAATAAAAATGTGGACAAATCCTCTTTTAAGAGGCTTCCCTGGCTGGCATGAGCCTTTTTCAAATGGCGGGTCCATGGCCAAATAAATACATATACATTTGGGGGTAAGGTTGCCGATTGGCTTATAGGCTGAGTCAGCAGTATTTCCCCCACAGGTTCGGTCAGTCTGGGAAAGGCCTTAGCCGCAACTTCTCACACGCACGCCGCTCACAAAGGCTCCGTGGTTAAATGGAGATACTTGTTCACGTGTCGTCAGTTTTACGGATAAGAGGTGGGGGTCGAGGGTTGGCGGCGCGCTCCGGGGGCTTAGAAGGACACAGTGAAACCACCCCCCTTGCTTCACACTGGGTTTCATCACTATTGCATCCACCTTTTGTCTCAGTCAGAGAGAGACTGTCTGTTGGTCTGGTCAGTCAGAGAGAGACTGTCTGAGTCTGTTGGTCTGGTCAGTCAGAGAGAGACTGTCTGAGTCTGTTGGTCTGGTCAGTCAGAGAGAGACTGTCTGAGTCTGTTAGTCTGGTCAGTCAGAGAGAGACTGTCTGAGTCTGTTGGTCTGGTCAGTCAGAGAGAGACTGTCTGTTGGTCTGGTCAGTCAGAGAGAGACTGTCTGAGTCTGTTGGTCTGGTCAGTCAGAGAGAGACTGTCTGTTGGTCTGGTCAGTCAGAGAGAGACTGTCTGTTGGTCTGGTCAGTCAGAGAGAGATTGTCTCAGTCTGTTGGTCTGGTCAGTCAGAGAGAGACTGTCTGTTGGTCTGGTCAGTCAGAGAGAGACTGTCTGTTGGTCTGGTCAGTCAGAGAGAGACTGTCTGTTGGTCTGGTCAGTCAGAGAGAGACTGTCTGTTGGTCTGGTCAGTCAGAGAGAGACTGTCTCTGTCTGTTGGTCTGGTCAGTCAGAGAGAGACTGTCTGAGTCTGTTGGTCTGGTCAGTCAGAGAGAGACTGTCTGTTGGTCTGGTCAGTCAGAGAGAGACTGTCTGTTGGTCTGGTCAGTCAGAGAGAGACTGTCTGAGTCTGTTGGTCTGGTCAGTCAGAGAGAGACTGTCTGAGTCTGTTGGTCTGGTCAGTCAGAGACTGTCTGAGTCTGTTGGTCTGGTCAGTCAGAGACTGTCTGAGTCTGTTGGTCTGGTCAGTCAGAGAGAGACTGTCTCAGTCTGTAGGTCTGGTCAGTCAGAGAGAGACTGTCTGAGTCTGTTGGTCTGGTCAGTCAGAGAGAGACTGTCTGAGTTTGTTGGTCTGGTCAGTCAGAGAGACTGTCTGTTGGTCTGGTCAGTCAGAGAGAGAGTGTCTGTTGGTCTGGTCAGTCAGAGAGAGACTGTCTGTTGGTCTGGTCAGTCAGAGAGAGACTGTCTCAGTCTGTAGGTCTGGTCAGTCATAGAGAGACTGTCTGTTGGTCTGGTCAGTCAGAGAGAGAGACTGTCTGTTGGTCTGGTCAGTCAGAGAGAGACTGTCTGTTGGTCTGGTCAGTCAGAGAGAGACTGTCTGTTGGTCTGGTCAGTCAGAGAGAGAGACTGTCTGATGGTCTGGTCAGTCAGAGAGAGACTGTCTGTTGGTCTGGTCAGTCAGAGAGAGACTGTCTGTTGGTCTGGTCAGTCAGAGAGAGAGTGTCTGTTGGTCTGGTCAGTCAGAGAGAGACTGTCTGTTGGTCTGGTCAGTCAGAGAGAGACTGTCTCAGTCTGTAGGTCTGGTCAGTCAGAGAGAGACTGTCTGTTGGTCTGGTCAGTCAGAGAGAGAGACTGTCTGTTGGTCTGGTCAGTCAGAGAGAGACTGTCTGTTGGTCTGGTCAGTCAGAGAGAGACTGTCTGTTGGTCTGGTCAGTCAGAGAGAGAGTGTCTGTTGGTCTGGTCAGTCAGAGAGAGACTGTCTGTTGGTCTGGTCAGTCAGAGAGAGACTGTCTCAGTCTGTAGGTCTGGTCAGTCAGAGAGAGACTGTCTGTTGGTCTGGTCAGTCAGAGAGAGAGACTGTCTGTTGGTCTGGTCAGTCAGAGAGAGACTGTCTGTTGGTCTGGTCAGTCAGAGAGAGAGACTGTCTGTTGGTCTGGTCAGTCAGAGAGAGACTGTCTGTTGGTCTGGTCAGTCAGAGAGAGAGACTGTCTGATGGTCTGGTCAGTCAGAGAGAGACTGTCTGTTGGTCTGGTCAGTCAGAGAGAGACTGTCTGTTGGTCTGGTCAGTCAGAGAGAGACTGTCTGTTGGTCTGGTCAGTCAGAGAGAGACTGTCTGTTGGTCTGGTCAGTCAGAGATAGACTGTCTCAGTCTGTAGGTCTGGTCAGTCAGAGAGAGACTGTCTGTTGGTCTGGTCAGTCAGAGAGAGACTGTCTGTTGGTCTGGTCAGTCAGAGAGAGACTGTCTGTTGGTCTGGTCAGTCAGAGAGAGAGACTGTCTGTTGGTCTGGTCAGTCAGAGAGAGACTGTCTGTTGGTCTGGTCAGTCAGAGATAGACTGTCTCAGTCTGTAGGTCTGGTCAGTCAGAGAGAGACTGTCTGTTGGTCTGGTCAGTCAGAGAGAGACTGTCTGTTGGTCTGGTCAGTCAGAGAGAGACTGTCTGTTGGTCTGGTCAGTCAGAGAGAGACTGTCTGTTGGTCTGGTCAGTCAGAGAGAGACTGTCTGTTGGTCTGGTCAGTCAGAGAGAGACTGTCTGTTGGTCTGGTCAGTCAGAGAGAGACTGTCTGTTGGTCTGGTCAGTCAGAGAGAGACTGTCTGTTGGTCTGGTCAGTCAGAGAGAGACTGTCTGTTGGTCTGGTCAGTCAGAGAGAGACTGTCTGTTGGTCTGGTCAGTCAGAGAGAGACTGTCTGTTGGTCTGGTCAGTCAGAGAGAGACTGTCTCAGTCTGTAGGTCTGGTCAGTCAGAGAGAGACTGTCTCAGTCTGTAGGTCTGGTCAGTCAGAGAGAGACTGTCTGTTGGTCTGGTCAGTCAGAGAGAGACTGTCTGTTGGTCTGGTCAGTCAGAGAGAGACTGTCTGTTGGTCTGGTCAGTCAGAGAGAGACTGTCTCAGTCTGTAGGTCTGGTCAGTCAGAGAGAGACTGTCTGTTGGTCTGGTCAGTCAGAGAGAGACTGTCTGTTGGTCTGGTCAGTCAGAGAGAGACTGTCTGTTGGTCTGGTCAGTCAGAGAGAGACTGTCTGTTGGTCTGGTCAGTCAGAGAGAGACTGTCTGTTGGTCTGGTCAGTCAGAGAGAGACTGTCTGTTGGTCTGGTCAGTCAGAGAGAGACTGTCTGTTGGTCTGGTCAGTCAGAGAGAGACTGTCTGTTGGTCTGGTCAGTCAGAGAGAGACTGTCTGTTGGTCTGGTCAGTCAGAGAGAGACTGTCTCAGTCTGTTGGTCTGGTCAGTCAGAGAGAGACTGTCTGTTGGTCTGGTCAGTCAGAGAGAGACTGTCTGTTGGTCTGGTCAGTCAGAGAGAGACTGTCTGTTGGTCTGGTCAGTCAGAGAGAGACTGTCTGTTGGGCTGGTCAGTCAGAGAGAGACTGTCTGTTGGGCTGGTCAGTCAGAGAGAGACTGTCTGTTGGTCTGGTCAGTCAGAGAGAGACTGTCTCAGTCTGTTGGTCTGGTCAGTCAGAGAGAGACTGTCTCAGTCTGTTGGTCTGGTCAGTCAGAGAGAGACTGTCTCAGTCTGTTGGTCTGGTCAGTCAGAGAGAGACTGTCTCAGTCTGTTGGTCTGGTCAGTCAGAGAGAGACTGTCTGTTGGTCTGGTCAGTCAGAGAGAGACTGTCTGTTGGTCTGGTCAGTCAGAGAGAGACTGTCTGTTGGTCTGGTCAGTCAGAGAGAGACTGTCTGTTGGTCTGGTCAGTCAGAGAGAGAGACTGTCTGTTGGTCTGGTCAGTCAGAGAGAGACTGTCTGTTGGTCTGGTCAGTCAGAGAGAGACTGTCTGTTGGTCTGGTCAGTCAGAGAGACTGTCTGTTGGTCTGGTCAGTCAGAGAGAGACTGTCTGTTGGTCTGGTCAGTCAGAGAGACTGTCTGTTGGTCTGGTCAGTCAGAGAGACTGTCTGTTGGTCTGGTCAGTCAGAGAGACTGTCTGTTGGTCTGGTCAGTCAGAGAGAGACTGTCTGTTGGTCTGGTCAGTCAGAGAGAGACTGTCTGTTGGTCTGGTCAGTCAGAGAGAGACTGTCTGTTGGTCTGGTCAGTCAGAGAGAGAGACTGTCTGTTGGTCTGGTCAGTCAGAGAGAGACTGTCTGTTGGTCTGGTCAGTCAGAGAGACTGTCTGTTGGTCTGGTCAGTCAGAGAGAGACTGTCTGTTGGTCTGGTCAGTCAGAGAGAGACTGTCTGTTGGTCTGGTCAGTCAGAGAGACTGTCTGTTGGTCTGGTCAGTCAGAGAGAGACTGTCTGTTGGTCTGGTCAGTCAGAGAGACTGTCTGTTGGTCTGGTCAGTCAGAGAGAGACTGTCTGTTGGTCTGGTCAGTCAGAGAGACTGTCTGTTGGTCTGGTCAGTCAGAGAGAGACTGTCTGTTGGTCTGGTCAGTCAGAGAGAGACTGTCTGTTGGTCTGGTCAGTCAGAGAGAGACTGTCTGTTGGTCTGGTCAGTCAGAGAGAGACTGTCTGTTGGTCTGGTCAGTCAGAGAGAGACTGTCTGTTGGTCTGGTCAGTCAGAGAGAGACTGTCTGTTGGTCTGGTCAGTCAGAGAGAGACTGTCTGTTGGTCTGGTCAGTCAGAGAGAGACTGTCTGTTGGTCTGGTCAGTCAGAGAGAGACTGTCTGTTGGTCTGGTCAGTCAGAGAGAGACTGTCTGTAGGTCTGGTCAGTCAGAGAGAGACTGTCTGTTGGTCTGGTCAGTCAGAGAGAGACTGTCTGTTGGTCTGGTCAGTCAGAGAGAGACTGTCTGTTGGTCTGGTCAGTCAGAGAGAGACTGAGCCTCGTCTCATGTGCAGTGGTGGAAAAACTAATTTTGTTTTACTTAAGTAAAAGTATCAATACTGCAATGTAGAAATAGAAGTAAAAGTCTGGAATTAAAAATGTACTTGAGTAAAAGTATCAATACTGCAATGTAGAAATAGAAGTAAAAGTCTGGAATTAAAAATGTACTTGAGTAAAAGTATCAATACTGCAATGTAGAAATGGAAGTAAAAGTATCAATTCAAAATGTACTTGAGTAAAAGTACAAAATTATTGGCATTAAAATGTACTTGAAGGACCAAAAGTAAAAGTACTCATTGTGCAAAATGACCCCATCCCCCCCCCCCCCCCCAAGTTTTCAAATGTATAATAATAATAATCTTTTGAAAATAGCAGATCTACAAGATCACAATGAGCTTGTGAGCTTAGATCATTAATTTTGGCTGAAATGTATGTATAGTGGTTACTGTATGTTTTGTAATTATAATCCAAATCTACAAAATAACTAGTAACTAAACTCTTCTGTAGTGGAGTAGTAGAAGTACATTATTTGGATCCGAGATGTAGTGGAGTAGAAGTATTGGAAATAGGAAATACCCAAGTAATGTACAAATACCTCAAAATACCTCTTTATCTCTGTCGCTTTCCCTGTCTCCGTTTCATCTGTTGCTGTCTTTCATTCAACTGCTGCAGTGGACGCGCGCGCGCACACACACACACACACACACACACACACACACCGCACAGCTGTAAGAACAGCTGTATGGGAAGTTGGGAACTTCCGAAAGCAGTCTGTTGTGGGCTGGAGGTCATGGTCTCTGGCCACAAGTGGGAGTGGCTGGCCACATCACCATGGTGACGGGTCGTTGGAGGTCGGGTCAGGCCTGAAGGGCTGTGAGTGATTGGTAGAGGGAAGAGGTTTCACTCTTCACTCCTATTCATGGCTTAGTCCCTTGGTTCCTCCATCGTTCTCAATCTGAGGTTCACTCTTTACTCCTATTCATGGCTTAGTCCCTTGGTTCCTCCATCGTTCTCAATCTGAGGTTCCCCTATTCATGGCTTAGTCCCTTGGTTCGTCCATCGTTCTCAATCTGAGGTTCGAGCGCCCCCAGTGGTCCTTGAGGGAGTCCTAAATTATTGATAGTTAGGACCCAAATGGACCATTACGGGTCAGATTGGTTCTATTAGTACACTCTCACACACAAGACACCAAAAAAAGAGTCTGTCCGCACTCGCAATAGAGAGTATGCGCATGCTTAAAGTGAATGGCACATCGAGTGGCAAATCGAGTGGCAAAGCAACATGCAAAGTGAGTTTAACATTGTTTAACGTTGTTTAATGCAATCAAACAGGACTTTTCTGTTTGCATGTATGGACTGTCAAGGCCAGAAAGTAGTTTTTTGCCACTCAGTAGGCATTCCTGCATAACTTCCGAGTTTGATGATGATGTCACGCGCATACCCTCTATTTATTACACCGTGCAGAGGTTTGCGGCTTTGTGCTAGACTATTCTCGACTCGTCAATCCTGGCCAAACCTGGTCACCCTACAATGTACTGTATTTCTACGAGACTATGCGTGCTGCAGACATGCGTTTTCTTCCTGCCCATAGTGGAAAAGAAAAATCTTAATGAGTGCGAGTGGCGCGTCCGTGCGCTCCACTCGTGGATGCGTGCGTTTAGCAACACGGTCACGACTCTTTTCTGTTCTGGCCCCACAGGGGATAAGTAATCTAGGCTAGCTTTCTGCTGAGGTACACCAGTCTGTTAAACCCGTATGAAAACACACGCAAAAACCTATAAAAGCATATTCATCTCGTGACATTATGACACAGAAAGGTTGCGTTTGACCTACATTAATAGGTTTGCCTTTGACATAATTATGCATGCACAATTGCACATGCACTCTTCAATGTTAATGTATCCATTTGTTACTACTGTTAGTATTGTTGCTTACGTTTGTACACTCTCAGACTTAATGCTGCAATCCAGAACTGAATTTAATGAATGACATGTTATTTGAACCAATATGAATCTTGCACATCTTCAGTTACAACCACTAAACTAACCATGGAGGTCTCCCTACACTTTAAAAGGATCCAGAATAGGCATGCCTGGGTTCAAGTGGTTAAATGTGTCAATGTAAAATGCTGTTCCACTGACCTTCTAATCTAAAAGCTCACACATCTCCATCTTTTCTCTCCCTCCCTTTCAATCCCCATCCTTTCCTTTTCTCACTTTCCTTCCACCCCCTCTCTCTCCACAGCCCATATTTCATGTCCATATGTGTCCACGGGCGTTCCCCTAGCAGTCCTCCACTCCCTGCTCTTCTCCGCCTCTCCTCCGCCCTCCTCTCCCGTCCTCCAGGGCCACCCCCACCCCCTCCTCCCGTCCTCCAGGGCCACCAGCACCATGTCAGCAGCTCAGACGCAGAAGGAGAGCGGCGAGTCGGGGTGGAGCTGCATGGAAACCCTGGGCATCAGCCAGAAGGAGCTGGTTCTGGCCGAAGCGCTGCAGATGGAGTACGACGCCCTGTCCCGTCACAAGCAGGACAAGGGGGACCCGGAGAACACCCAGGCCGGCATTCTAGTCGCCGCCGATCAAAGCAGCTCCAAGACCCTTCCCGCTCCCAAGACTCAGGTGCCTTCCTCCATAGAGCGGCCGCGGCCCTGTCCCAGCCGTCCCATCCCTAGCCCCCCGGGAGGGAGCCTTCTCAGGGGGCTCTCCGGATCGGATTCGTCCCTAAACCTTCTTCAGCCGGGGGGGTCTCAGTTGCCCCGGTTGTCCCCGCCCAGGCCCGCCCCTCCCCAGGGCAGCTACGGCAAAGAACCCCTGTATATCCTCGAGAGTCCAGAAGGCCGCAAGGACCACGAATACCCAGACTCCGGCTACGGGCACTCGCTCGGGCCGGGGTCGGGATCCGTCCCCAAAGGTCCCCCCCCATTTCTTCCAAATGACACTCCTCCTGCCATCCCCCCGCGGCAGCCCATCATCACCCCTTCATCGAGCTCGGAGAACCCCTTCCTATCGTCACGTGGTTCCACTATGCCAAGGGACGTCAACCTCTTTACCCCTGAGGTGGACCTGCCCAAGCTGACCGTGGGAGAGTCCTTGAATTATGACAACCTCAACGACTCTCTGTCCAGGCTCAACGGGGATTGGCAGGTGCCGCGAAGCAGGCGCGCCCCCGGGGACCAGTCGGGCAAGCCCGTAGCTCGGAGTAAGACCCTCCCCCCTCAAGTACCGCCCCGGACTTACGTTCCAGTTCCGAAGAGCAACAAGAATCAGCGGCGGGTATCCGCAGACCCAGTGAGAATATATTTAATATTCAATACTTATTTTTATTGTTCAAGCCTCGACAGTGTTCATGTAAGACAGGTTGTCAATTTGTGAATAGATCTCATTTAGACCGGCTGCTGCAGCCTGCAAACCCATCTCGGAAACCCAGACGTTTTTATTTCCAGGGAGAAATAAAAAAGTCTGGGGCCGAGTCCACTTCAATTCGGCATACAGCTTCAGTCTCTCTCTGCTGATTTCTGATCGTCTGCACCTTTGTTAAATTGACGCGCACGTACACACACACTCCTGCCTATGCCATAGAAAGCATAGGTGAGTTCCAGTCTACTCTGAAGCCGGGAACGCGTGCACGTCTCCTTGTAGTTTTGTAGTCTCTGTAGTGTTATTAACACATTCCATTCCATTCCAAGTTTCTCAGAAAGACATGGGGTTTTAGGGTGTATTTCATAAAAAACGCCGTAGGTTTTAGAAGGCCTTTTCAAAATCGTCCTCAGGTCTAAATGGGTTAACTGAAATAAATAAATAAAATATAATTATAAAAATACATTTTATAAAGGATAAAGCTAAGCAAAAAAGAGAAGATCAGATTGATTGAATGACATTGTCTTATCTGAGGAACTGCAAAAGATTAGAATTAACTTTCAGAATTTTGATTGCAAATTGTCTATTTCACTGGCCATTTCACTCGAGCTTTAACAAAATAAAATTAGCCTGATTTGCACGATCATGTCACTGAAAGTGAAAATAGCTGTTCTACAAGAGAACAACACATTGCACCACGAATCGCGATGCGTTTTGAGCTTGTAGATCAGCTATTTTGGCGCAATCATGTATGAATCAGGCTTTTGTATTCCATTTCCATTGGAGCATATCAGATAACACACTGGTAGAACCACTTCTAATGTAACAAAATGACAAACATGGTTTGTATTGGTTTTTAGTGGAGCAAAAAAACAAGCTGATCAGCATGAGTGCGCACTTAAATGAAGGCTGCACTGAGAAGTCGACACAGCTTCTTTGCTTTGATTAAGTTTGTTTTTCCCTACAGCTGTGATGTCGCTATAAATTCTGGTTGGCAGGAAACTAGTCTTGGATGCCAGACAACTCTTGCACAATCTTCAAATGATTACTTAAGAAAAAGCACTGTGTGTGTGTGTGTGTGTGTGTGTGTGTGTGTGTGTGTGTGTGTGTGTGTGTGTGTGTGTGTCTGTGTGTCTGTGTGTCTGTAGGTGTCACTGGGCTCCAGGATGAATGGTTTTGGCTATGAGCTCTTCCAGGTGTCTGAAGATAGAGATGAGGAGGTGGCTGCCTTCTGTCACATGCTGGACGTGTGAGTGACACACACACACACACACACACACACACACACACACACACACACACACACACGTCTCTATCAGACGGAAACCTATGTTCAAAACTGTTTTTAGGAAATGGAAAATAATCCTTCCTATGGTTCCAATGTAGTTTTATTACACAGCTTATTTTCTCCTAATATCTTTTTAAATAAACATTCCCTTTGTCCATCGTATATCTTTTAAAACATAAAATATAGAGTGTCAATTCACTGACGGTGTCTCTTCCTGCGGTGTGTGTGTGTGTGTGTGTGTGTGTGCGCGCGCGTGTGTGTGTGTGCGTGCAGCTTGCGCACAGCCTACCCGTGCAGCGAGCGCTGCAAGAACGCAGGCTTCGTGTGGTCACCACTGGTCAGCAGCGAGGAGCTGCTGCAGAACCTGGGGGTCGGCGTGAAGGTCACCGTCATCAGTGACCACTTCAGGGAGCCCCTCACCTTCACCTGTGATGGTAAGACGACCTCCCCTCCATTATGAGTAGAGTGGAGCGGGTGCATTATGAGTAGAGTGGAGCGGGTAGCATTATGAGTAGAGTGGAGCGGGTGCATTATGAGTAGAGTGGAGCGGGTAGCATTATGAGTAGAGTGGAGCGGGTGCATTATGAGTAGAGTGGAGCGGGTGCATCATGAGTAGAGTGGAGCATTATGAGTAGAGTGGAGCATTATGAGTAGAGTGGAGCATTATGAGTAGAGTGGAGCATTATGAGTAGAGTGGAGCATTATGAGTAGAGTGGAGCATTATGAGTAGAGTGGAGCATTATGAGTAGAGTGGAGCGGGTGCATTATGAGTAGAGTGGAGCATTATGAGTAGAGTGGAGCGGGTGCATTATGAGTAGAGTGGAGCGGGTGCATTATGAGTAGAGTGGAGCATTATGAGTAGAGTGGAGCATTATGAGTAGAGTGGAGCGGGTGCATTATGAGTAGAGTGGAGCATTATGAGTAGAGTGGAGCGGGTGCATTATGAGTAGAGTGGAGCATTATGAGTAGAGTGGAGCATTATGAGTAGAGTGGAGCATTATGAGTAGAGTGGAGCATTATGAGTAGAGTGGAGCATTATGAGTAGAGTGGAGCGGGTGCATTATGAGTAGAGTGGAGCGGGTGCATTATGAGTAGAGTGGAGTGGGTGCATTATGAGTAGAGTGGAGCATTATGAGTAGAGTGGAGCATTATGAGTAGAGTGGAGCGGGTGCATTATGAGTAGAGTGGAGCGGGTGCATTATGAGTAGAGTGGAGCGGGTGCATTATGAGTAGAGTGGAGCATTATGAGTAGAGTGGAGCGGGTGCATTATGAGTAGAGTGGAGCATTATGAGTAGAGTGGAGCGGGTAGCATTATGAGTAGAGTGGAGCGGGTGCATTATGAGTAGAGTGGAGCGGGTGCATTATGAGTAGAGTGGAGCATTATGAGTAGAGTGGAGCGGGTGCATTATGAGTAGAGTGGAGCATTATGAGTAGAGTGGAGCGGGTGCATTATGGGTAGAGTGGAGCGGGTGCATTATGAGTAGAGTGGAGCATTATGAGTAGAGTGGAGCGGGTGCATTATGGGTAGAGTGGAGCATTATGAGTAGAGTGGAGCGGGTGCATTATGGGTAGAGTGGAGCGGGTGCATTATGAGTAGAGTGGAGCGGGTAGCATTATGAGTAGAGTGGAGCGGGTGCATTATGGGTAGAGTGGAGCGGGTGCATTATGAGTAGAGTGGAGCATTATGAGTAGAGTGGAGCGGGTGCATTATGAGTAGAGTGGAGCATTATGAGTAGAGTGGAGCGGGTGCATTATGGGTAGAGTGGAGCGGGTGCATTATGAGTAGAGTGGAGCGGGAGCATTATGAGTAGAGTGGAGCATTATGAGTAGAGTGGAGCATTATGAGTAGAGTGGAGCGGGTGCATTATGAGTAGAGTGGAGCGGGTGCATTATGAGTAGAGTGGAGCAGGTGCATTATGAGTAGAGTGGAGCGGGTGCATTATGAGTAGAGTGGAGCGGGTGGTGCATTATGAGTAGAGTGGAGCGGGTGCATTATGAGTAGAGTGGAGCGGGTGCATTATGAGTAGAGTGGAGCATTATGAGTAGAGTGGAGCGGGAGCATTATGAGTAGAGTGGAGCGGGTGCATTATGAGTAGAGTGGAGCATTATGAGTAGAGTGGAGCATTATGAGTAGAGTGGAGCGGGTGCATTATGAGTAGAGTGGAGCGGGTGCATTATGAGTAGAGTGGAGCGGGTGCATTATGAGTAGAGTGGAGCGGGTGCATTATGAGTAGAGTGGAGCGGGTGCATTATGAGTAGAGTGGAGCGGGTAGCATTATGAGTAGAGTGGAACATTATGAGTAGAGTGGAGCGGGTGCATTATGAGTAGAGTGGAGCGGGTGCATTATGAGTAGAGTGGAGCGGGTGGAAAACCCGCTCTTCGCTCCAGACGGCTTTTGTCCTGCTCCACATTCGCTCATGTTGATTCCCCCAAACCCCACCACTCACCACTCAGCGGTCCTCGCTCCGAAGCCACTCTGACGCATTTCAAAACCCGCTCTGCGCTCAATTAAAAATCCCTCCACTCCGCTCCCACTCCACTCCGCACATATCGTCTGTTTGACGTATGCAAAAGTAGTGAAAATTGTTGCTGCGATCCATTGTGAACCTTTTTACTTTTTGAAAGTGAATCTGGTTAAATATTAACAAGTGCTTTTGACTAAGTAATGACTCCATTGGATCATTTTGAACACAAGCAATCTTTTCCCATTTCCTGAAAACAGCAGTTTTGTACATACCGTAGAAGGTTTCCATCCAACAGTGATGTGTATGTAACCTGACTCCGCCAGATGGGGCAGCAGAGAGTTCCCCCTCCTGCTCCCATCTGGGAACTCTCAGGCAGACTTGATGCCCGGCCACAAAACGGCCTGGCCAATCAGCAGCAGCTATCCCGCCTCTAGCTGCTGCTGATTGGCCAGGCCGTTTTGTGGCCGGGCATCAAGTCTGCCTGAGAGTTCCCAGATGGGAGCAGGAGGGGGGAACGCAGTGTACTCTCTGCTGCCCCATCTGGCGGAGTCAGGTTAATGTGTATGTACCTGTACGCATAATCTAAATAGAAAAATTGAACAAGCACTGAAACAAGTTTGTTTCGATACACGTCAGTGGGATTTCATGGATAGAGGATTCAGGATAGATAAATGGCACCCACCCACCCACGTGCACACTGGCCGCTCTGGAATGGTGTTTCCCCCCTCCTCGTGTTCGTCACTGTGGTCTGTGGGAGCAGTGGGAATGAGGCGGCTGACAGGAGGGGGATCCCTCTGTAAGCCTCGGGAAGCCCGCGGTCTGGACACGCACGCACGCACGCACACACACACACACACACTTTTCTCACTCTGTGGCCTGTTCTCCTCTGTGGAGTTGCACTGACAGGCACCCTGCCAACGCCTTGCCTGAGACTATCAATGAGACCACTGATTTCTATTCAGCAGAGACAGAGAGAGAAGGAGAGATTATACACAAACTGAGAAGAAGAGATTTCTATTCCTGTCATGAAATAATACAAAACAAATCCCTCGCAGTCTTTCTATCGTTTGCTTTGTCTGTCTGTCTGTCTGTCTGTCTTTCTGTCTGTCTGTCTGTCTGTTGTCTTGTCTTGTCTTGTCTTGTCTTCCTCCCTCGCTCCCTGTGCCAATATACCAGGACGATATGGCTTTGTTTTTTTTTTACTTACGTTTTTTGCTTGTTTCAGAATAGATGTATGTATGTATGTTTCAATAATATTTGTATTGATTTTCCCATTTTATGACAAAGACAAGACAGGAAAAAACAAACAAACAAAAACAAAACAAACAAAAAACAAAACAGACAGCTCAGCTCAGACACGTTGTGGAACAAAGGACACAGTTATTTTATTCTCATTACCTACATCGAACCAAAAAAGAAAATACAAAAAGAATATACAAATATGGACACATTCAGTTTGGTGCTTGAAAGTCTAGATGGGTTAACAACTCCAGAGAAAATGTATGCAGTTTGTTGATAAAGATGTTAATTATCCAGTGTAATTATACAAAAAATATTAAATTGTGATATTATCAAACATTTCCTGACGGTGTCTCACCACAAGCAGGGGAAAAACATAACCCCAACGGTAATTAAAAATGAATGACCAATCAAACTTGTGGATTCCCTACTGAAGCCCAATTGATGCTCTAATTGATGTTCTTTGATGTGTTAGCTGTGCAGCATGGGTCATGTCTGGTGAGCAGCTCTTTGATGTGTTAGCTGTGCAGCATGGGTCATGTCTGGTGAGCAGCTCTTTGATGTGTTAGCTGTGCAGCATGGGTCATGTCTGGTGAGCAGCTCTTTGATGTGTTAGCTGTGCAGCATGGGTCATGTCTGGTGAGCAGCTCTTTGATGTGTTAGCTGTGCAGCATGGGTCATGTCTGGTGAGCAGCTCTTTGATGTGTTAGCTGTGCAGCATGGGTCATGTCTGGTGAGCAGCTCTTTGATGTGTTAGCTGTGCAGCATGGGTCATGTCTGGTGAGCAGCTCTTTGATGTGTTAGCTGTGCAGCATGGGTCATGTCTGGTGAGCAGCTCTTTGATGTGTTAGCTGTGCAGCATGGGTCATGTCTGGTGAGCAGCTCTTTGATGTGTTCGAGCTCTTTGATGTGTTAGCTGTGCAGCATGGGTCATGTCTGGTGAGCAGTGGTGGAAAGTAACCAAGTACATTTACTTAAGTACTGTACTTAAAGGTATATTCAGTGATTTGACTTAATTCAAATATCACTTGTTTTTTCTTTTTTTCTGGATAATCCTCCCTAGAGTGTGCTGACCATATAAGGAGTTCCTCCCTGTCCCCAGTGAGCCCCTGGGGTCAAAAAACCCTAGTTTCAGTTTTGGTGGCGGGTGGCAAAGCCTTCATCCAATCAGGATGAGAGGAACCTTCCTCCAATCATGATCGAGTGGGGGCGGGCCTTGGTGCACATGCTGTTGGCCTGTTGCACTTCCCCCCACTGTAGAGCGTGCATGTGCACATTTTGTTACCGGGGCGGACTGGGTGGTTTTCCAAATCACCCAAATCACTGAATGCTCCTTTAAGTACACTTTTACTACACTACAATTATTTGAAAACTTTGGGATGCACACGCAGATTAGACACACCAACGGACCGACATGCAGAAACAACGGTCGGACATGCGGTCGAACATGCGCTGCTACCGTGCGTGCGGTGAGGGTTAGGTTAGGGTCTGACTCTGAGGTAGGTTGTCGGTCTAATGACAGTCAGACCAATAGTATGTCTAAACTAATTATTACAAAACATACATTAATCACTTTAGCCCTATACTGTACATTTCAGCCGACAATAGCCGATCTACAAGCTGTCAACTTGTAGATCAGCTATTTTCAAAATATTGTTTTACATTTGAAAACTTGAAATGGGACATTCTGCATAATGAGTACTTTTACTTTTCATACTTTAAGTACATTTTGATGTCAATACTTTTGTACTTTTACTCAAGTACATTTTGTATTCCGGACTTTTACTTGTAACGGAGTACTTCTATATTGCAGTATTGGTACTTTTAGTTTAGTAAAATAACGTGAGTACTATTTCTGCCGGTGAGTTTGGAGCTCTGCAGGGGTTGAACTGAGCCCTGTGCTGCTCTCTGATAAACAATCTTAATTAATAAATTAGGTTTACATTCTACATTCTTCGTTGACTGGGGTGCCCCTAGGGGGTCTATAATTAGTTTTCCCCCACTGTACACGAAATCTCTTCACCAAAATGCAAGCTACAAACTTAAAGGGTACAGTTTAGACTCAAACACTGTTGTGAGAATAGTCACTTTTGAAGACAAATGCTATTCATACTTTAGCATGAGTCAACATGTTTATCCTGACGATCATCAAAGAGGACATAATAAAGAACTTCAGAGAGTTCAATGTGATGCCCTGTAAATGTTGATTTATTCTGCTTGGCTGTCATCTTTTATTTTTTATTGTTTTTAATCGTTCATCAAGTCACTCTGAAAGCGATTCCAACTTGTGTGATTATATTTGTGCCACACAGGCACACACTTGAGTTATAATAACTTTTTTAACTCACATGAACTTGACCTTTGATCCTCCACCTGTGCTGACCTATTTCTCCTGTTTGTGTGTCTGTCTGTCTGTCTGTCTGTCTGTCTGTCTGTCTGTCTGTCTGTCTGTCTGTCTGTCTGTCTGTCTGTCTGTCTGTCTGTCTGTCTGTCTGTCTGTCTGTCTGTCTGTCTGCGTGTGTGCGTGTGCGCGCGTGTGTGTGTGTCAGGTTCCTCTACTGTGGACCTGCTGATCTACCAGACATTATGCTATGCCCAGGATGATCTGGACCACATCGATGTAGAAGACTACCTGCTTAAAGTCTGTGGGCAAGCCGAGTACCTCAACAAGTAAGAACTTGTCTTTGTCCATCTGTGGTAGAAAGGGGTTGGATCTACAAGCTAACAGTAGCTAACAGTACAGTGTTGCTCAAACCTTGCTGTGTCATTTTGTGACCTAGTAGATTCGATATTTTGGAATAGGTCTTACGTATTTAAACTGTCCCTCATTTTAATGGGGCCTCCATGGAACCCCCTCAAGGACCCCTGGGGATCCCACATTGAGACTGGCATAGAGAGTAGATATATATATTTTTTTTTCTTTCTGAATCCTTATGTGCAAATCTCGCACGCACGCACGCACGCACACACACTGAATTTCAGCCATGGTGCTTCAGGGTGGCCCAGCAGTTCAATGTATTATTGCAGCGACCGACACCCCCACACCTTTTTTCTCATGCAAAGTTATGTCACTCATAACTGTCAGCTGCACTGGCAAGAGTTATCGCTGTGTGACTTGGTTCTGAGCTTTGACAAGACAGCGAGATGCGACCTCAAATTCAATGTATTTTCTGCAGGACCTTTTTCCAGATTTTGCATATTGCCTCCTCTAAATTGGCTGGCTCTCCACTTGCATTCGGTTGAAAGCCGAAATGTTCCAAAACTGCCGATGTTACATTTGGTTTTGTGACCAGAGCAGCTGCCATTGTATTTGTGCGGTTGGGGGCGGTTGCTTCCCACCCCCCTGCCGTTGGCTTGTTAATATCAACAGTATTGCAAAAGAAAAGGCTGTTATTGTGACAACACTACATTTGGACAAATTTCACTGGAGCTTCTCTCTCTCTCTCTCTCTCTCTCTCTCTCTCTCTCTATCTCTCTCTCTCTCTCTCTACCCCCCTCCCTCTCTCCCTCCCTGGGCTGAATGCCCACCGGTGGAGCCTTGCCAAGGGGCAGACCGCCTGCTCCCTGCCCAGTACAGCTAACCCTTTCTGGGATAGGGCAGAGACAGTGGACCTGCTGTCCCCACCTCCGCCCCCACCAGGGGACAGAGCCAACATTGATGTTGGCGTTGTGCACACACGCATGCACGGAACCACAATAAACCACAATGAAATAATCAGAGATAGTGGTGGTACAGTGACTCTGGAGGTGTGTTAGAAGTGCTTAACTAGACTGTCAAATCCTGAAAGTGTACGAATGAAATAAATACACCCGCAATAAGAAAGTAAATGCTAAATTGTCTTTTGAGAAGTCGTGCTTATTATTCTTTTGCCCAGTGTTTGTCAATCAGTCACCCGTGTGAAGTGCAGGGGTGCTCCAATCATTATACATCATCATACATCATCTCATGAGCAACTGAATGTATGTGATTGGTTAGCCGATTTGCTCGTCTACATATGACGAAATTATCCCTTCATCGTCAATGTCATTTAATGTTTGTGTTGCCACAAATCTACGTCATATTTAGTGGACATTTGACCTAATTTCTCATTTCATTGTCAATGGCAAATATGAGACGTGTGTGGACAAAAGCTGTATATAGGAGGGGCTAGCGCCCCTCAAAAACAAGATGGGGTCTGATATAACGTCATGGCTCTCATTTGGACCTCAGACTTCATGTGGTCAGTCTGTGACGTACATGTGACATAATTATGATGACTTCATATTTGGGCAAGATTTCAGGCCTATCCGACTGCCCTTCACTTCCATTATGAAATTTAAGTTAAATAGTGGCCTACGTGCAAAATACATTTGGCATTGAGGAGTTCAGCCATTTGCGACATTATCGGACAAACAAACCCAATCAAACGGATAGACCATTATTTTGTATACATCTTTTTTGTAAAGATATTTTTCATTTTTTTGCCATGTCGTCTGGATCAGGACTCGAACACGCGACACGCTGTCAGGCTGGATTACTAGCCTAGGTGCCTGGACCACTAGGCCGGCCCGGGCCAACGATTTGTATACATCTTGCCATTTAATGGCCCGTTATACTTGGTTGTACACTGTTCTCACGCAACAAAAATAGCTGATCTCCAAGCTCACAATGTGTCATGTCACGGTGCGATGCGTGCGTGCGTGCGTGCGTGCGTGCGTGCGTGCGTGCGTGCGTGCGTGCGCGCGCACGCTCTGCATGCGTGAAGGCGTTTGCCGTTTCATAGGGCACATCATTATAACTCTGTAAGCTGATGGAAATGAGTCTTCTTAAGCCGTGCTCCATCAGCTGTATTGAGGGTGGAGGGGTGGAGGGGTGGGGGCAGTCCAGTGGCTTGGCGAGGGTTGGGGGGCCCAATTGCTTGGCGAGTGCTCGTGTGGTTTGTGGTGCAGACGCACACCCACACGCACTCGTAATAATAATCGTGCAGGCCACATTTGTGGCTGTTTCTTAACCATTGCTACACATAAACATGTACAGTAATGTGGGCTAGACGAGCCACAGTGGGTTTCCCCTTAAACACATGCACCTTACTGCGCAGACACACACACACACACACACACACACACACGTCTGCTGTTTTTTCCTGCATGGGCACTGAGCCACTGTTCAAAATCAAGTTAATCAAATTTGATTTATTTTGCGGATGTGAATGTGAGCTGTTTTTATTTCACAGCTGTGAAAGCGTGTGTGTGTGTGTGTGTGTGTGTGTGTGTGTGTGTGTGTGTGTGTGTGTGTGTGTGTGTGTGTGTGTGTGTGTGTGTGTGTGTGTGTGTGTGTGTGTGTGTGTGTGTGTGTGTGTGTGTGTGTGTGTGTGTGTGTGTGTGTGTGTGTGTGTGTGTGTGTGTGTGTGTGTGTGTGTGTGTGTGTGTGTGTGTGTGTGTGTGTGTGTGTGGGAAGCACATTTGAGCCTGATAACCTGTGGTGTGAATGGTTGACATCCTGTACAAGTCTGTCTGTCTGTCTGTCCGTCTGTCCGTCTCTCTCTGTATGTCTGTCTGTCTGTCTGTCTGTCTGTCTGTCTGTCTGTCCGTCTCTCTCTCTCTCTCTCTCTCTCTCTCTCTCTCTCTCTCTCTCTCTCTCTCTCTGTCTCTCTCTCCTCTAGAACAATAACCTGTCTAACACTGTTAAAGCCTTTGTTGTAGCAGCTGAACTTCACTGTATAGCGTTTCAGCTGCAGTGACGCAGCTCTGCGATGGCCTGATTACTGCACAGAACATCACTATTGTTGTCTCTGCTCGATAGACAAACACCCCAGATCAGTATGACCCTGAATGACAAACACCTGTACGTTGACTGTTGGTGAATGTATCTGAGGATAATCTATATAGTGTTCAGATTCTGAACACTGTATTTGTGTGGTTTATTTGGATCCCCATTAGCTACTACCTTAGTAGAAGCTACTCTTCCTGGGGTCCACACATAAAATACATTACATCATATGAATACATTTTACAAGACGGTATAAGAAAAACGGTTAAAATGATCGAATACAACTAAATGTAAAATAAGTGATTCATAAATATAACATCGCAACCATGAATACAATTTCACTTTGAGTACCGTTACAGACCAGTATGAAAGATTTTAAACAGTGTTCAATGTGTTGCCCATCATCAAAAAGAAAGTGACAGTGAGATATTTCTTTAATTTATTTTTAAAATCTGATTTACTTGTTGCCTGTCTGATTTGTGATGCTCTTTCATTGCTCTATTACTGTGTGTTGCGTTGCATTGCATAGATTTGAATTCTCCTCCTCACACACTCGTTTGTATTCCTTTCTGAACCCCAATGAATTTATACTCCATGGCGCTAGGGTGTCTCTTGCCAAAAAGAACAGATCTACAAGCTAGATCTGTTATGTTTTGCGAGCGACATTGTCGTATATATTATTCTTGACAGGAGTCTTTCACGTTGCTTACAGTGTCTGTCTCTTTCTGTCACACTGCTTCCGTCTGTTATGGTTTATCTTTCCTTGTTTCATTCTATTTCTGTCTCTTTCTCCCTCTCTCTCTGTCTCTCTTGTGAGCTTCAGTCTGCACGGCAGTCAAACAGAAACTGTACTGCTGGAGCGTTAATATGAAATATACAAAAAGTAATGGTTTATATGTTTAAGCTAAAGATGAGGTGATCATAATTTATCTCACATGTCATTTCTTCTCTGCAGCGCTCAGACTCTGGCGGGTCTGGAGTACATCCAACAGTGTCTGAAGTTTGAGTGGGACATCCGCCTCTTCCTCACCAAGAGGTCCTCCGTCAGTAGAGAGCTGGCTCGCACGGTCAGAACACACACACGCACACACACACACACACACACACACACACACACTTTCAACAGTTGTCATGTGGCATTTCACTTGCAAGGAAATGTAGTGTAAAAGTTCTTCCCGGTTCTTTGTGTTTTGACGTCTGAACCCGATGGTTGACAGGAGGAAGACGACGAGGTGGCCTCCACCATGAACCACAGCATTCTGCTCCAGGAGCGGCCAATCAAACAGACCGTCACCAGGTGAGAGGGGCGGAGCCATTTTATCTTCAGAACAGACCAGAGAGACTAAACTAACAGGAAAAGCATAATCAAAGGAAGGCCATTTCTACGTTGTCACGTCAGTTGTCACTTCAAGTGGGAATCACGTCATTTGTCTTTAATAGTAGTAGAAGAAATGTATATTATATTGTCATTTCCAAGTGTCATAATGGAAAATATGAAATTCCAATATGTTATATTCCATTTGCTTTAAGCTTTTACATATCAAATAAGAACTCAAAGAACTGTAAATGAGTGAATCAGACCATTGCGCTCTACCAAAGAGACGGTATTGTTGTTGGCCATGTCACATGTCTAACTTCTTCTACTCTTGTTGGTGGTTGTGTAGTGTTACGATGGTTGGGGGAACTATTACCTGGCATGCTGGAAGGGTGCTGTTGGTTAGGTTGAGGAGGTGATCTACTTGCTTCTGGAAGGGTGCTGTTGGTTAGGTTGAGGAGGTGATCTACTTGCTTCTGGAAGGGTGCTGTTGGTTAGGTTGAGGAGGTGATCTACTTGCTTCTGGAAGGGTGCTGTTGGTTAGGTTGAGGAGGTGATCTACTTGCTTCATGATGACCTTTATAATGATGATTTTTATAATGTGAGTGCATTTTTGTGTGTGTGTGACAGGGAGGCACTGTCTCTACTTCTAGACACCTTCCATAACGAAGCAGAGTCCTTCCTCCTGTCTGAGGTAACATGCACACACACACACACACACACACACACACACACACACACACACACACACACACACACACACACACATAGAGACACTCACCTGTGTGCATTTAATTACTAAAACCTTAACGTTAAGGTTTTCTGAACAACATGTCTGTCTTTGTCCCATCCTCGTCCCAAGCAGGCGGAACTACCGCTGCATGTGGAGCGGCTCGTCCAATCAGTGAAGGCGCTGTGTAGCTCGTTAGCTGCCGTGGAGACGCCTGAGGTGACCTCTGCCCTCAACCAACTCCCAGCATGCCCCTGTCGCCTGCAGCCCAAGGTCCTAAAGGTAAGATGTCCTAGAAAGCGGCTAAATGTAGACTTTTACTGCTATTTGCACTACAATATGTATATATTTTGGTCATCCAATTCTGCTGAATGTATATTCTGTATATCAATAGCTAATTTGTTCATCCATGTACTACTGTCTACTACTACTACTACTACTACTACTACTACTGTACTACTGTCTGTATTCCTTTTTTTGTCTGCAACATCATGGTCAGTGCAATTATAAAAAAATATCTATGGTCATTCTCTACACCCAACATCTGTGTATTTTGATGCTGTTCTCTTGCTAACATAAGTTATTAACATTTTATTACGTATTATTACTTAGTATAATTTTACTTTATTATGACCTTATTATATTCGATATAATTATGACAGTCTCTTGAATCTAAACTATATACATACAGGAACTAGAGACCAGAGAGTTGATGCCAAAGGCCTTTGATCATTACCACCATTAGCATTAGTAATGGTTTCATCTCTGTCTGTCTTTAGTAATGGTTTCATCTCTGTCTGTCTTTAGTAATGGTTTCATCTCTGTCTGTCTTTAGTAATGGTTTCATCTCTGTCTGTCTTTAGTAATGGTTTCATCTCTGTCTGTCTTTCACCAGGATGCCTCAGTACTGGCTGTTAGAGAAAACAGAGGTATGCACGCACGCACGCACGCACACACACACACACACACACACACACACACACACACACACACACACACACACACACACACACACACACACACACACACACACACACACACACACACAGCAGTGTTCGTTTAAATCTCAAGAGTATAAAAGTGTATGCCGTGGAACACACACTAACCTAATGAGCAACCATATTAGCTCCTCTTCCTGCAACACGAGAGGCTAGGATCAGACGTCTCCAATAAGGCCCCTGTCCCTCAGACAGACCAACCATATTAGCTCCTCTTCCTGCAACACGAGAGGCTAGGATCAGACGTCTCCAATAAGGCCCCTGTCCCTCAGACAGACAGGAGACAACATGAGAGGCTAGGATCAGACGTCTCCAATAAGGCCCCTGTCCCTCAGACAGACAGGAGACACGGTGGGCACGATGGAGGCTAAATCTGGTTAACATTACTCCCAGGGTTTTCCCATGCCTTTTCCAATCATTACGTGAGGAATGGATATTGAATGAGTCTCGGATACATAGGATTGCTATGTTTACCACAGACATGAGGGCGGACTGGAAACGGAAATCAGCCTGGGAATGTCAATTACAGCTGCATTTTTATTTTTTTTGTAAAAAAAACAAAACGTAGGCCTAATAAATGAGTGAAAGGGTGCAGTCAAAAGCACACCGGAAAGCTGATTAGTCAGTCTATCTAATCAATACAAACTGAAGGGCTCCAGCATGATAGTCTACTATGGGACAAGACCCCTACGGTCTGTTTTGCAAACCATACAGTGATGTACTCCAGATGTTTATGGAACTATCTCATATTTTGACACTACTTCACCATATGGGAGGAAACTGCAGACCAAAAAAAACGAGAAGTATGTCCAAGTTACAGAAGCTGTCAGTTTTATCATCAACTTCACGTCGAAATCTGTGGTCCAGCACAGATCATATCACATGGTCTAAAAAAAGGATTTAGCTTCAGCCTAAAGTTGAGCAAAGATTCCCGGAAGTTGCTGCTTGTGAAAACAATATTGGATCATTAGATCTAATAGACCAAATAATAAATTGAAACAATGTCTCAAATGGCAAAAACAAACGTGAACTCTCATAACTTTGAGCTTGTATTACTGTATATGAATGTGACAGTTAGCTTCATTGGTGACTTAGCAGTTTCTGTTTTCATTTTCAAGATTAACGATTTAAAACGAACCTGTTCACCTGATGAAACATATCAATGGGATGTATGCCCTTGGTGCTGGTTGAAATTGCAAAAAAGCGACCACTGGAGGTCATCTTTTGTGGTGTAATTGGCAAACAATGCAACGCTGGTTAATGTTTAACTTTGGTTATATACTCGTACCGCAAGTTCAATTTGAGAGATGGGGGGTGCAGGAAAGACCATCTGGCCCACAAAGTGACTGGCCTATTGCTGCTATTCCAGAACGTCCCTATGGCCTGTCCACACCTTCCACAGAGTTCCTCATGAGGTGATAGGTTTGAATCCAGCTCATGATCTCCGCTGCATCCTGATTCGTGACCCACCCTCTCTACCCTAGTCTTTACGGTCTCTCTCTGCTGTGTTGCACCCTCTCTACCCTACCCTAGACACCCTCTCTACCCTAGTCTTTACGGTCTCTCTACCCTAGTCTTTACGGTCTCTCTCTGCTGTGTTGCACCCTCTCTACCCTACCCTAGACACCCTCTCTACCCTAGTCTTTACGGTCTCTCTACCCTAGTCTTTACGGTCTCTCTCTGCTGTGTTGCCAAATTAAAGGAGGAATGTCTTAAAATAGCAGGACGGACAACTATGAGGTAAAGAGAGACTAGGAATGACCTGCCATGTCTCCCTCAAGTTGTCGAGTGAGCTTCAAATTACTCCGACCAACAAGTGGGTGTTAGCGGTGAGTCGGTGACATGGGGAATTAACAATGAGTACGTTGGCAGAAGGAAATGGCCACAAAATGATTATGTGACATTTCTAGTTGACATTTAAATGCCATTTAGCACAACCATAAAAGGACTTGGATGGAAGACTAATTGTTGACAGATGAAAACCATGACTAAGACAAATTGGAGAGAGAGAGAGAGAGTAGAGACACAACTCGGTGTGTGGGATCACGGTGGGAGCACAGAGCTGCACCCTAATGTACAACACACACACACACACACACACACACACACACATAATATGCATGTTACAGTAAAATTGAGAAAAACAGAACCGGGGGAGCCTGTTTTACCAGCACGGGAGGCCACAACCGAGTCCGGGCCGGGTCCCTTTGAGGGTTGCCCCCCCCCCCCCACCCAAGGGAGACGGAATGCCCCCCACCCCCCCGGCCTCCGGCAGCCAGGGCTAAACGCATCATCGGGGGCCGTTGGCGGGCCCCGAACGGCCTGCCGACCTCCTGTTCGCCGCCATTTTTCTTTATTTCATTATTATAATTTTTTTAACCGTGGCCGCGCACACTTGCCCCGGCGTCGTCCCTTCCCGTTCGGCACGCCGAACCAACCCCCCACCCCTGGCCCTGGCCCACGGCCCGAAACTGGCCGATCCTCTCCCTGTTTTTCGTACTTTTACTGGTTTCTTACTTTTACTGTAACACACATACTTGCACACCCATGCTCGTACACACACACACACACACGCTCACAAACTCAAACCCACACCCATTCACTCAATCGCTCAACCACACAGACAGACACACACACACACACACACACACAGACACACACACACACACACAGACACACACACACACACACGCACAGACACAGACGCACACGCACAGACACACGTACGAGCCATAGTGTAAACATGAGGCAGTGTGTTAACACAGGGTCAGCTGTGGTGTGTAAAATAGACTGCCAGGTTTATATTCCCCGTGCAGCAGGAGAGGTCACAAGGTCATGCTGAGCATGTGTTTTCAGTGCTCTCTGTAGACCACCTGACCAGGACTCTTTACAGTTTACACTCACATGTATTCATTATTCACTCTGAGCTGTCGTGCACGTCCACACACACTGCTGTTAGTCAACCATGTGTCACACGTCCACACTGCTGTTAGTCAACCATGTGCACGTCCACACTGCTGTTAGTCAACCATGTGCACGTCCACACTGCTGTTAGTCAACCATGTGCACGTCCACACTGCTGTTAGTCAACCATGAGCACGTCCACACTGCTGTTAGTCAACCATGTGCACGTCCACACTGCTGTTAGTCAACCATGTGCACGTCCACACTGCTGTTAGTCAACCATGTGCACGTCCACACTGCTGTTAGTCAACCATGTGCACGTCCACACTGCTGTTAGTCAACCATGTGCACGTCCACACTGCTGTTAGTCAACCATGTGCACGTCCACACTGCTGTTAGTCAACCATGTGTCACCGTGCACACTGCTGTTAGTCAACCATGTGTCACCGTGCACACTGCTGTTAGTCAACCATGTGCACGTCCACACACACTGCTGTTAGTCAACCATGTGCACGTCCACACTGCTGTTAGTCAACCATGTGCACGTCCACACTGCTGTTAGTCAACCATGTGTCACACGTCCACACTGCTGTTAGTCAACCATGTGCACGTCCACACTGCTGTTAGTCAACCATGTGCACGTCCACACTGCTGTTAGTCAACCATGTGTCACACGTCCACACTGCTGTTAGTCAACCATGTGCACGTCCACACTGCTGTTAGTCAACCATGTGCACGTCCACACTGCTGTTAGTCAACCATGTGCACGTCCACACTGCTGTTAGTCAACCATGTGCACGTCCACACTGCTGTTAGTCAACCATGTGTCACAAAGTGTACCAACATTTTTCAACATGGAAACGATTATGACAAAATAATAATATAATAAGGCTTTTTGTTCAAAACGGGCCAATCCTGTAAACTTTGAAAGCCAATGTTAGCCAATCAGGATGGAATATGAAAAATCGGACAGATCTGTGTTGAGCACATGACTAGAGATACTGTGTAACGATTTGCAGGATTTTTGGACACAATTTGGTGGAGTAATATCAAAAAATGTGTTTTACAAAAGTCGGCCTCCTAGTGGTGCCATAACAGTCCGTTCTGGAAACTTTGGGGCAGAGGTTCATCGTTGGCATCCAGGGAGTGTGTGTGCAAAGTTTGGCGTTGACCGGGTTAACGGTGCCGGAGATTAGCTGTACACACACAGACGGACGGACACACACGCACACACACACACACACACACACACACACACACACACACACACACACACACACACACACACACGGACGGAGTGCAAAACATACTCTCTCCCCATGCCTTCGGCCTGGTGGAGACAATAATGGGCCTTGAAAACCACTGGTCTAATGGAAATAGTAATAAACCAGCATCATGTTGTCTCCGACAGACAAGGTTGTGGAGAAGTTGACGGCGGCCATCTTGGACCTGGTGGAGCTGTACTGCAGCACCTTCAACGCCAACTTCCACACCACGCCGCAGAGTAACCGCCTGACCGCGCCCATCCAGGAGGCGGGCCTGGTCAACAGCGTGCTGTCATTCAGCATATACGCCGCCCACCGCATCCCTATCACATGGGCCACCAGGTAACGCACGCACGCACACACGCACGCACGCACGCACGCACGCATGCACGCACGCACGCACGCATGCACGCACACAGAGGCCGGTCACAATGAGTGCATAATCGTCTAATCGCAAATATTTTAGATAATCGCGATCATTTTGTCATAATCGTTACCATGTTGAAAAATGTTCATATTTCCGCAATTATTTTTACCTTTTTTTTTCAAGTATTAATTCAATTCAATTCAATTCAATTCAATTCAATTTTATTCAAGTGTCAAATCACAACAAGTTGTCTCAAGACACTTTACATATAGAGCAGAAAACTGACAAAGCAAGCAATATTGCGACAGTGGTAACGAAAATGAATAGGTCAGTAATTTCTTTGTATAATCAGGTATTCATCAACAGAAATGTATTCTTTATTCGTAATGTTCAATAGAAAAAACAACTATTAAAACAATTACTTGTGTGACAATTAATCGTCAACTTAAATGTGTAATCGTGACCGCTCCCCCCACACATACTGTGTACACATACTTAGGTCACCATCACACACACAATTTGACCATTAATGCAGCGTGCGTCTCACATAATGACAATGTTCACAAATATGTGCATATCTATGCTATAGTACGGATTTGCAGGTCCCAAATGTCTCCTGAATAGTTTTTTGTAGGGCACGCACGCACGCACGCACGCACGCACGCACGCACGCACGCACGCATGCACACACACACACACAGAGGAGGCAGCTGTGGCAGCTGCTATGGCTGGAAGCCCGGTCTGTAATCACTGAGGATTACATCGTTGCTACAGAGCACATGGTGAAAGCTGACAGCTTGCTACACCTCTCCTCCTCTTCCCCGTCATCCCTCTCTCTTCTCCTCAACAACTTGTCTGTCATCTTCAGTCTTCAGCCCATCCCTTCTTCATTCCAGAACAACCTCTCTCTCTCTCTCTCTCTCTCTCTCTCTCTCTCTCTCTCTCTCTCTCTCTCTCTCGCTCTCTCTCTCTCTCTCTCTCTCTCTCTCTTCTAACGCCCTTTCCCTTTTTCAGTCTCTCCCTCTGTCTTTGCATGTGGGTGGATTCAGCTTTCCTATGCCTTTCCCCTCCCCTCCCCTCCCTCCCCTCCCCTCCCTCCCCTCCCTCCCCTCCCCTCCCTTTCCTATGCCTTTCCCCTCCCTCCCCTCCCTTTCCTATGCCTTTCCCCTCCCTTTCCTATGCCTTTCCCCTCCCTTTCCTATGCCTTTCCCCTCCCCTCCCTCCCTCCCCTCCCTTTCCTATGCCTTTCCCCTCCCTCCCCTCCCTTTCCTATGCCTTTCCCCTCCCCTCCCTCCCTCCCCTCCCTTTCCTATGCCTTTCCCCTCCCCTCCCCTCCCTTTCCTATGCCTTTCCCCTCCCTCCCCTCCCTTTCCTATGCCTTTCCCCTCCCCTCCCCTCCCTTTCCTATGCCTTTCCCCTCCCTCCCCTCCCTTTCCTATGCCTTTCCCCTCCCTTTCCTATGCCTTTCCCCTCCCTTTCCTATGCCTTTCCCCTCCCCTCCCCTCCCTTTCCTATGCCTTTCCCCTCCCTCCCCTCCCTTTCCTATGCCTTTCCCCTCCCTTTCCTATGCCTTTCCCCTCCCTCCCCTCCCTTTCCTATGCCTTTCCCCTCCCTTTCCTATGCCTTTCCCCTCCCTTTCCTATGCCTTTCCCCTCCCTCCCCTCCCTTTCCTATGCCTTTCCCCTCCCTTTCCTATGCCTTTCCCCTCCCTTTCCTATGCCTTTCCCCTCCCTCCCCTCCCTTTCCTATGCCTTTCCCCTCCCTTTCCTATGCCTTTCCCCTCCCTTTCCTATGCCTTTCCCCTCCCTCCCCTCCCTTTCCTATGCCTTTCCCCTCCCTCCCCTCCCTTTCCTATGCCTTTCCCCTCCCTTTCCTATGCCTTTCCCCTCCCTCCCCTCCCTTTCCTATGCCTTTCCCCTCCCTTTCCTATGCCTTTCCCCTCCCTCCCCTCCCTTTCCTATGCCTTTCCCCTCCCTCCCCTCCCTTTCCTATGCCTTTCCCCTCCCTCCCCTCCCTTTCCTATGCCTTTCCCCTCCCTCCCCTCCCTTTCCTATGCCTTTCCCCTCCCTCCCCTCCCTTTCCTATGCCTTTCCCCTCCCTCCCCTCCCCTCCCCTCCCTTTCCTATGCCTTTCCCCTCCCTTTCCTATGCCTTTCCCCTCCCCTCCCCTCCCTCCCCTCTCCTCCCCTCCCCTCCCTCCCCTCCCTTTCCCCTCCCTCCCCTCCCTCCCTCCCCTCCCTTTCCCTTCCGTGGGTTCCATAATGCCTTCTGACAGATGCAACCTTGCCGGGCCCTCAGTTGTGACACGGTGCCCCCCTAACCTCATTTGCCCTCGTCTCGTCTTCTGATTCTTTTCTTTATTCAGACTTTACACAGACAAAAAAACAAATATTTCTCCATTTCTATGAAGTGGAATTCAGGTCACGAGACGAGAGTGGTTTCAAACTCACGACTTAGTAGTTTCATTCGTTCCTATAGTGCATGTGTCAGTCAGTCAGTGGCGTGGCGTGCACTGACTGACTGTACCAGCAGGGGATCCCTCCTCGTCAGTGGCGTGCACAGTGGCGTGCACAGTGGCGTGCACTGACTGACTGTACCAGCAGGGGATCCCTCCTCGTCAGTCAGTCAGTCAGTCAGTGGCGTGCACAGTGGCGTGCACTGACTGACTGTACCAGCAGGGGATCCCTCCTCGTCAGTCAGTCAGTCAGTCAGTGGCGTGCACAGTGGCGTGCACTGACTGACTGTACCAGCAGGGGATCCCTCCTCGTCAGTCAGTCAGTCAGTCAGTGGCGTGCACAGTGGCCTGCACTGACTGACTGTACCAGCAGGGGATCCCTCCTCGTCAGTCAGTCAGTCAGTCAGTGGCGTGCACAGTGGCGTGCACTGACTGACTGTACCAGCAGGGGATCCCTCCTCGTCAGTCAGTCAGTCAGTCAGTGGCGTGCACAGTGGCGTGCACTGACTGACTGTACCAGCAGGGGATCCCTCCTCGTCTGCTAGAAAATAAGCTGTAGTCAGACACCATGTGCTGCAAACCTTTACTGGTGTCAAAAAGTCTCTATTTGAATTGAGGTTAACCTGCTTTTGTTTCAGTGCGTTGGAATAAATGCTAGGTTGTTTATCTCTCTCTCTCTTTCCCCATCCTCTCCCCTCTCCTACCTTCTCTCACTGCCACGTGAATGGGTCCACGTCTTCTACATCCTGACAGTTTTCTGAAAAAGCTATGTTTCTATGTCGTTCTTCGATTTTTCAAAAATAGCAGATCTACAAGCTCATAGCGCGCCACTCGGTGGCGCGCTATGAGCTTGTAGATCTGCTATTTTTCAATAGCTAAAGCATAACATAATGCTAACACCAAAAGGGGTCCTCTCCCCTCTCCTACCTTCTCTCACTGCCACGTGAATGGGTCCACCTCTGTCTCTCTTTCCCTCTCTCTCTCTTAGTCTCTCTCTCTCTCTCTCTCTCTCACACACAAAGTCACGCACACACACGCACACACATTGCAATCCTCCATCAGCAGCGTTCTTTGTGCCCTCCACTCTGTTGCTGGCATGTGATTGGTTCCTGACAAATGGCTGACGGCCTGGGAAATGGGCTTGACCTATGACCCCCCTGGGGGGCGGGACCCAGCGTTGGCTGCTCGCTAGGCACCTGGCCCGCCTCCATCACATGCCATCTGTGTGTGCGTGTTTGGGAGAGAGAGGGAGAGATAAGCTTGTACGTCATATATGTATTATATATATATACATATATATATATATATATATATATATATATATATAGTGGAAGGAAGGCACTGGAACAGTCTCAGACAATTAAAGCCTTTATTTACAGGGTGCAGGCAAAATTACAACGTTTTGATCTTTGTCGGGTCATAGAAGAGGTTACAAAGAAAGAAATCGCTTAAGTACAACATTAGGAACATGGGGTAGACCCTTCAATTAGCTAATGTCACATAGCCAGCAATAATGATCAATACATACATCATTATTTTTATATACAAGTGTGTATGAGTGAAAAGCCTAAGTTATACATAGTTGCACACGGGTGTCACACACCAAAAATAGCAAATCTCAGCTCACTGCAACACATTGTGTGCTTGTAGTTCGTCTATTTTTGGTGTGCGACACTGGCACGCAAATCAAGTCATAACTAGTAAGTAATAAAGCGTTTCTGCCAGCCTGGTAGTAAATCACTACCAGGTCAGAACACCGTACTCAATCATCCCTGAGGCGTCTCTATGAAACCAAACCCTCCCAATTTGTGAATAGTTTTCATTGTAGTCACCCTGGCCTGACGAGAATCCAACTCACTGGATTCCTACTCCCTCGCTGTCTTTTCCTGGAGACTTTTCTCCCTGGTTAACCTTTCTGAAACTCCTAACTCCTTCTGGTTTGCATCTAAATGATATAGAAGAAGGAGAAATTCTAATGAAATAGATATGATTAGAGACGATAACAATGACAATAATTGAAAGCTATAGATTCCCCAGAGATAGGGTAGTGGTTAAAGGTCTATACCACCGTCGACATGTCATTGTCTATTCACAGCTTCAGCCATATATCAATATTTTGTACATAAACATAGACCTTTGATGGGTTTGTTTACCTTTTCTCCATACAGCAAATCTTATACAGCTTACCTGAATAACGGAGTCAGCTTCGGCTAAACATCATTGCCCGAGTTAGAAGTAGCGCACGCCGTCATTTAATTTGTCAGTGTATTTCGGCTTTAGATGTTTCAAATCAATCTGTGCTTTAAAATGCATGAAAACACTAAAACTATGTTCACTCTTGGATTACCTACAGCATTTCAAGCAAGTTTCATGTCTCTGCAAGTTCATATGGCATCCTCAGTAAGCAAACAAACAGTGCTATGCTTTGGGAAATGGTCGTCTCTCTAGTGTCTAGTATATACTGTAAATCCTTTAACGCCAGGCTCTCTGGCCCCACATGAACCCCTGTTGAAGTACAGAGAGTGAATCCTACCACGGCGTCTGTCTCCTGCATCTCTCTGGCCCCACATGAACCCCTGTTGAAGTACAGAGAGTGAATCCTACCACGGCGTCTGTCTCCTGCATCTCTCTGGCCCCACATGAACCCCTGTTGAAGTACAGAGAGTGAATCCTACCACGGCGTCTGTCTCCTGCATCTCTCTGGCCCCAACATGAACCCCTGTTGAAGTACAGAGAGTGAATCCTACCACGGCGTCTGTCTCCTGCATCTCCTCTGGACCCAACATGAACCCCTGTTGAAGTACAGAGAGTGAATCCTACCACGGCGTCTGTCTCCTGCATCTCTCTGGAACCACATGAACCCCTGTTGAAGTACAGAGAGTGAATCCTACCACGGCGTCTGTCTCCTGCATCTCCTCTGGACCCAACATGAACCCCTGTTGAAGTACAGAGAGTGAATCCTACCACGGCGTCTGTCTCCTGCATCTCTCTGGAACCACATGAACCCCTGTTGAAGTACAGAGAGTGAATCCTACCACGGCGTCTGTCTCCTGCATCTCCTCTGGCACCACATGAACCCCTGTTGAAGTACAGAGAGTGAATCCTACCACAGCGTCTGTCTCCTACATCTCTCTGGCCCCAACATGAACCCCTGTTGAAGTACAGAGAGTGAATCCTACCACGGCGTCTGTCTCCTGCATCTCTCTGGCCCCAACATGAACCCCTGTTGAAGTACAGAGAGTGAATCCTACCACAACGTCTGTCTCCTGCATCTCTCTGGCCCCACATGAACCCCTGTTGAAGTACAGAGAGTGAATCCTACCACAGCGTCTGTCTGTCTGTTGAAGTACAGAGAGTGAATCCTACCACGGCGTCTGTCTCCTGCATCTCTCTGGCCCCAACATGAACCCCTGTTGAAGTACAGAGAGTGAATCCTACCACAGCGTCTGTCTCCTGCATCTCTCTGGCCCCACATGAACCCCTGTTGAAGTACAGAGAGTGAATCCTACCACAGCGTCTGTCTCCTACATCTCTCTGGCCCCACATGAACCCCTGTTGAAGTACAGAGAGTGAATCCTACCACATGAACCCCTGTTGAAGTACAGAGAGTGAATCCTACCACAGCGTCTGTCTCCTGCATCTCTCTGGACCCACATGAACCCCTGTTGAAGTACAGAGAGTGAATCCTACCACAGCGTCTGTCTCCTGCATCTCCTCTGGACCCAACATGAACCCCTGTTGAAGTACAGAGAGTGAATCCTACCACGGCGTCTGTCTCCTGTATCTCTCTGGCCCCACATGAACCCCTGTTGAAGTACAGAGAGTGAATCCTACCACGGCGTCTGTCTCCTGCATCTCTCTGGAACCACATGAACCCCTGTTGAAGTACAGAGAGTGAATCCTACCACAGCGTCTGTCTCCTGCATCTCCTCTGAGCCAGTGCTTCCCAAACCTTTTAGCTCACGGCCCAAAAGTGAAATTAGACAAAACATAGGAAACAAAATATAAAAGGACATAAGAATGTGTCCGCGCCCCTCAAATGGGTCCCGACCCAGTGTCTGTGAGCCAGTGCTCTAAACGGCATCCCTCTCGGCTTCCTTACGCTGCGTGTAGTGGATAAAGAGGAAATGAAAGGACTGACCAATTCTCCTTTTTAAAATGAGAAAACACATATTGGCAGAGGGTCAGACGAGAGTATAGGAGGATACAGGGCAGGCAATAAGGAGATGAAGGGAGGGACTTGTCTTGGATTAGAGCGGTAGATGGGCAGGATAGCGTTTTGAAACGTGTGACCTGCATAGTATACAGTTGGGTGCCACCGATATTGTCCCTTATCATTTGACCCATTTAGGCCTGACCTCAAAATTAAAAAAAATCCTTCTAAATCCTCCAGTTTTCTGAAATAAATATTTTCACGATTTTTCAAAAATAGCAGACCTACAAGCTCGTATCGCGCCACTCGGTGGCGCGCTATGAGCTTGTAGATCTGCTATTTTTCAATAGCTAAATTATAACATAATGTTTAAAACACCAAAAGGGGTTTTGCGCAGATCACGCAAACCTCAGCAAAAAGAAAAGGACAATATCGATGGCCTCCAACTGTATAATAGGGCATAGCAGTGAGTGTGGTTTTCTGGTTCCACTGAAAAATCAGCGTTTTTTTCCCATAGAGATTTACAATTTTCAATTATTTTAAGCCTAGACTCAAGCCATCCAGGATCCTGGTGATTCATGACCATAAAACCTTTGATTCTGTTATTATTATACTAGCAGTATCTGTCGGATCATATTGAGGTGTATAAATCCCCCAAGGTCACTGCGGTCCGCAGGCCAGCTAAACCTTAGGGTCAAAAAGAAGACCCGCTTAAAGACCAGAGGGGATAGAGCCTTTTCCATCATAGCCCCCACATTATGGAATGCACCCCCCTCCCCCTTTAAATCCCGCCTAAAGACCCACCTCTACACCTTGGCTTTTAACCCCCTGTTGAGTTTCTATGGTCCATGTTTTGTATCCGTTTTGTATTTTTCGTGTGTTTGCTGCTGTTCTCTGTGTTTAGCTACAGTGTATTTGGTTTTATTCTTCTGTACAGCACTTTGTAAACTCTGGAGTTGTAAAATGTGCTCTATAAATAAAGTGGATTGGATTGGATTGGATTTATTTAGCTGTTTTTTTTTTTTTTTTTTCACAGAATCAAAGGTTTTATGGGCACGAATCACCAGCATCCTGGATGGCTTGATTCTAGGCTTAATATTATTGCTATAAATATTTGTGTAAATCTCTAGGCCCACTGCTATGGCCTATACTTAACCATCACACACACAGTGCCATCCAATGGTACTTTCTTTTCTTTTTTTTTGATATTTTTTGTGGCTTTCGCCTTTATTTTGTTATTTTTTTGTAGAGGGATAGAATCACAGTAGGCTGACAGGAAATTGGAAGAGAGATGGGGTGGGGGGGGGTTGACATGCAGTAAAGGCCGTCGGGATCGGGAGTCGAACCCGCGGCACACTGCCAGACTGGATTAACCCATTTTGGGCGGGAACCCCTTTTGGTGTTAGCATTATGTTATGCTTTAGCTATTGAAAAATAGCAGATCTACAAGCTCATAGCGTGCCACCGAGTGGCGCGCTACGAGCTTGTAGGTCTGCTATTTTTGAAAAATCGAAGAACGACTGACATAGAAACATAGCTTTTTCAGAAAACTGTCAGGATGTAGAAGACATTTTTAGAATCTGATCTCAGGTCAAAATGGGTTAAGAGCCGAGGTGCCTGGACCGCTGGGTCACGGCCCAGGCCATCCGATGGTACTTTTAAGTTCTAATCCGTTCTTATAACGGCAACGCTCGTTTCCTCCGGGAATCTCATCGGTTGAACTGTTCTTCCTCTTCCTGTTACAGCTACGAGGGCTTCTTCCTGTCCTGCTCGCTGATGCACGGAGCGGTGGAGCTGTGTGCTCCGCAACACACCAGCAAGCAGGCCGTCAGCAAGTACCTCTTCCATCTGGTGTACTGGGACCAACGGTACGTATCCAATGTACAAGTACCTCTTCCACTCTGTGTACTGGGACCAACACTACGTATCCAATGTACAAGTACCTCTTCCACTCTGTGTACTGGGACCAACACTACGTATCCAATGTACAAGTACCTCTTCCACTCTGTGTACTGGGACCAACGGTACGTATCCAATGTACAAGTACCTCTTCCACCTGGTGTACTACTGGGATGAGCTTGTGGATCTGCTATTTATCAACAGCTAAAGTTTAAAATTATGGTTAAAGAAGTAGTTAAAAGCTGACACAGATGGGTCCAGCGGTTTGTGAGGTTTTAACAAAACAGCAACATCATGTGACGTCATGTGGTACAATATAAATACCAAAGGACTGAGACTTCACACGAGTGTGATTTTTTTGTATTATTATATCATGCCTACAGTATTTGTTTGAAGTGTGGGTTTATATACTTTATTCCCGGCTTGTTATTCTACCCCATATAAAGAATTGCAGGCGATACATTAAAGAAATGAAAGAAAACATATATAGAATAATAATCCTTATAAATGATCTGATGACAGAATTGCACCCACTAATCAATCATTTGTGCGTGGCTATAATTCTATGTGGCTGTCATAACACATTCCTCCAATTTGACACGATGAAGAGCACAGGCTCCAATCACCATCGGAGCTTGCCATCTTTTGAAAATAGCAAATCTACAAGCTTGTAGATCGGCTATTTTCAAATGGCTGAAATGTACTGTATATAGGGCTGAAGTGGTATGTAGGAATGCAGGAATGTATGTTTTGTAATAATAATCAAAATCTACAAAGTAACTGGTAACTAAAGTTTTCAAAAGTAAAAGTACAATATTTGGATCTGAGATGTAGTGGAGTAGAAGTAAAACTAGAACATTTGAAATACTAGTACAAGTACAAATTCCTCAAAATTGTAAGTACAGTACTTAACCCATTTAGGGCGGGAACCCCTTTTGGTGTTTTAAAGCTTATGTTATACTTTAGCTATTGAAAAATAGCAGATCTACAAGCTCATAGCGCGCCACCGAGTGGCGCGCTACGAGCTTGTAGGTCTGCTATTTTAACTCAAATCTTTGCTTCTGGGGGGGTCCCTGGAACATATTTTCAGATGGGGGGGGGGGGGGGGGGGGGCGGAGGCATATTACATATAATTTTTGGGGTCCTTGACATGACATATTGAGCACCACTGATACAGAAACATAAGGTTTTTCAGAAAACTGTCAGGATTTTGAAAACATTTTTTAAATGTTGACGTCAGGCCTAAATGGGTTAAGTAAATGTCCACCACTGCATCAGGGTGTGCGGGTGTGCCGATTCCGTTTCATCCCCACCTAACATAAATTAAACTAATAACTGCAAACGTTAACGCCTCAATCTCGAATCTCTAAAATAAATTATCTTTACATATTAGTCTATAGCAACATTTTTCAGTCGTGAGATTTTATTTAGCTTTAATCCATGTCTCTGTGTATAGTATACGTCCTTATCTGAGGACACACCTGACTGTGGTCAGCTATCTGTGAATAACTAACTACTGCATGGTTGTTCATGGCATGTCGTCCAGGGGGTTTTACATGCGACTGTGCAACCTGGGGCTGTTTGTTGGCTATGTTTAGTAACAGCCTACTTTCTGTAAACATGTCAGCTGCCTTTTCTCGGTGTGTGTGTGTGTGTGTGTGTGTGTGTGTGTGTGTGTGTGTGTGTGTGTGTGTGTGTGTGTGTGTGTGTGTGTGTGTGTGTGTGTGTGTGTGTGTGTGTGTGTGTGTGTGTGTGTGTGTGTGTGTGTGTGTGTGTGTGTGTGTGTGTGTGTGTGTGTGTGTGTGTGTGTGTGTGTGTGTGTGTGTGTGCGCGCGCGCGCGCGTGGATTCAGAAGATGGCCAGATGGAGCCTATATTTGGCATGATGTTGAACTGTTGGATGAACTGCCCTCCTTTCATGTTATATCAATTATTGGCATAAATGATTCATGCAGAACACTGCCAAAGCACATGGATTCATAGTATGGAACATAGTTCCCAGTCGCTGTGACTGATTTCAGCCATTTGGATTCCATATACGTAGGGCAGCATGTCTTTCTCTTAGAGAGTGTGTAACTTTAACACTGCTGCTCTGTCAAGTCCTACAGCTAATGATTGATCGTTTATTTTAAGATTAAAGCTCTGTAGGAAAAAACCTTCGCACACCTAGAAATCAGGCGTATGCACAGGTGCGTAGGCCAGTGGACATCAATGGAAGGAATAGAATTACCTTTGTTAAGCACTGATAGAGAAACACTGGATTTAGAAGACATTTTTAGAATCAGGTGGTCATGTCTTAATGCTTTAATACAGGGGTTCTCAACCCGTGGGTCGCGACCCCTCGGGGGGTCGCCAAATTATTTTAGGGGGTCCCCAAATTATTTTCAAAAAAAATAAAAAATAAAAATAATAATATTTTATTTTCACGATTTTTCTAAAATAGCAGACCTACAAGCTCGTAGCGCGCCACTCGGTGGCGCGCTATGAGCTTGTAGATCTGCTATTTTTCAATAGCTAAATTATAACAATGCTTAAAACACCAAAAGGGGTTCCCGCCCAAAATGGTTTAAGGTTATTGTAGCAGTCAATTTATATTGGGGTTCGGGAGGGGGCGGGGCGGGGGTCCCGAGACGTTGCCAAAGCATTTCCGGGGGTCCCCGGCCAAAAACGTTGAGAACCCCTGCTTTAATACAGTGGTTCCCAAACTTTTTCATGACAAGGACCCCCAAATTTACACTAATTAGCCCGCGGACCCCCGTTTGAAAATATATGCCAGGGACCCCCCCCCCCCCCCATAAGAGAAAACCTTTATGTCTCTAGCAGTGATTTTCAACCCGTTTAATTTCAAAGACCCCCCAGTTTGACATGCATTAGTCTATGGACCCCCATTTAATAGCATTTCTATCTCTGGGACCCCCAATTTATATTGTAAAATCAATGCTAATTTAACTCTTGAGAGTGTACAAATGAAACCAGGTCCATTTGTACACTCTCTGAGTTAGACACATAAGGGTCCATTTGGTTCAAAATGATCATTTAGCTGGGTCCCCCCTGGAACTCCCTCAAGTATCCCTGGGGGTCCCCGGACCCCACTTTGGGAACCACTGGTTTAATAATCATAATGTATGAATGAATGTAAGGCCAGAACCCTGTATGTACACTACAGTGCAGTGCATCCGGTGACTTGCTTCTTTCCCCTGTCTCTGCCCTGGGCCTCACCATGCATTGTCCCTGAAGGTTAGAGGCTATATGGCCAGCTGCTGCTGTTGCAGTATGCTCTCTTATATTTGAAGGATTGCTGTTGTTATATTTTTAACCTGAGTTCAGGGACATTTGAAGAAGTCCAAAGCAGCAGAGAAATACCAGAGGGCGGGGCCCAGAGAAAACTAGTTCTGGGGTTTTCAACTGGTGGTCTGTGGTGGTATTTCATGTGGTCCCTGACCATGCATTTAGTAATGTGAAAGTGAAGATTTGATTTATTATTTTGTATCGACCACTAGTTGAGGAACAGTGCACTAAATGACCCGGTGACGTATGATGACGCATCAATGTTGTCATTTACTGGGAAGTCGGACATCAAGAACTTCCACAGAAAAGAGAATGTCAAGAAGGGAAAGCGTATACCGGTCTGGATTGCCTGATTAAGTCAACACTATTAGGAAATGTGGCCATAATCAATCAATTGCATGTGTCTGCTCGCTTATGCGTATAAGTTGCAATGAATCAGTTAACATGAGTTTAATATAGAAGGTTAAGAGATCGGAATAAGGGTAACAAAGTGTCCCTGAGCATGATATGTTGCATAGATTTCGCTCAGCGTTCGCTATCTGTAGAATGGAATGTGGAGTTTGTCCAGACTCCAGACCACATCAGTGACTTAATCATTTCTGTCATACTGACCTAAAAAAACATTTTGAGTTTTGTGCAGCAAAATCTGAGAAATAGGATGTTTAGCCTTTTAATCACACACACACTGTTCTGACATGCAGTTTACAATTTACTATTACAATTTAGGCATTTAGCAGATGCTCTTAATCCAGAGCGATTTTCAGTAAGCAAGAACAACACATCATGGTAATACATCAAATACATAAAATAATTGTCATATAAAGAATCATAAGGAAGCTATAGAACCTAACATGCATCTAACAGTAGAAATGTGATCAGATCAACATGCGAAATGTGATCAGTGAGTCCCCCCCCTCTCTCTTCTCTCTCTCTCTACATTTCCTGCCTCTCCCCACTGTCGTAGGCACGTCTACAAGCTTGTAGATCTGCTATTTTTGAAAAACGTGAAAAGGTGGCCCAAATCTTTGAATATATATTCTTTTAAAGCGAACGTTTTTAACTCAAATCTTTGCTTCTGGGGGGTCCCTGAAACAACATATTTTCAGATGGGAGTCCGCGGCCAAATACAGAAAATTCCGGGGGTCCTTGACATGAAAAAGGTTGAGCACCACTGACATAGAAACATAGGTTTTTCAGAAAACTTTTAGGATTTAGAAGATTTTTGTTTAGAATTGGCCTCAGGTCTAAATGGGATAAAGATGATTCTGATTCTGATTCTCTTTCCTTCCTTCCCTCCCTCCGTCCCTCCCTCCCTCCCTCCCTCCCTCCCTCCCTCCCTCCCTCCGTCCCTCTCCAGGGTGTGCTTCCCGGTCCAGATCAACCAGCTGCCCAGGGAGTCCCAGCTGACGGTGACTCTGTACGCCAGTCCTCTGCCTCCACCAGGGGGCGCTGAGGAAAAGGGCAAGCAGCGGCGCGGCATGGAGGCGCTGGGATGGGTCACCATGCCTCTGTTCAACTTCAGACAGTGAGTCACGCACCCCTCACCTCACCTCAGTGAGTCACGCACCCCTCACCTCACCCTTTTACACATCTACCCCTCACGTCACCTTTTTACACATCTGGGGGATCATGTCCTCACAGAGATTACAGTTTACAGTTTAGGCATTTAGCAGACACTCTTAACCCTTTCAGCGTTTTCATCATTTATTGAAAAATTAGGATCCAATTCACGCCAGCATTTTTAAAATTTGAGCTCTTATTTTGAAAAGCCGCCATTTCCGCTCCACTTGCAGTAGTCCTAAGTTAGGAATTTACACGGAGCTGGGCCGGCCTTGTTTACATTGTGAATCCAGACTGGAATCTCTGCAGAGCTCCAGATCGTCAGCTCTGTGCCGTCAAAGAAACGCTGTTTTGACCAAAATGCCATCTGGGACAAGGAATAGGAGATACAGGCGATTGAAAGAAATGGATAGAATGGATTATTATGGCGACGACGATCTAAGATCGGCGATCCAGTGCTGTGCTAACAACACAGCTAGCTAACCGGCTAACGTGAGTAGCATTTTGGCTCGAGCAATCGAACGCACTATAAAAGCGCAATTGCCGAAGGGCTTCGGTAATGGCGTTAAGTGTTAGTATCAAAATTAGGCTTCAATTGACAAAGGTTTTCGGCAATGGCGCTGAAAGTATTAATCCAGAGCGATTTACAGTAAGCAAGAACAACACATGGTAATACATCAGCTTAGGTGGTTCGGGCATCTGGTTAGGATGCCTCTCGGGCGTCTCCCTAGAGAGGTCCTCGAGGCACGTCCCACTGTGAGGAGACCCCGGGGCAGACCAAAGCGCAGTTGGAGGAAATACATCGACTCACTGGCCTTGGAATGTCTCGGGATCCCCCAGGAGGAAGTCACTAATGTTGCTCTGGAGAGGGAAGTCTGGAGCTCTCTGGTGGAGCTGTTGCCCCCGCGACCCAACTACGGATAAGCGGTTGAGGATGGATGGATGGATGGACATTAAAAAGATTGTTGGTCAAGAATCATAAGGAAGCTAAGAACCTAGCATCTGTCTAACAGTAGAAAATATGTGCTATGTCTACATAAAATGCTATCTAAATGACATAAGTTTAGCCTTTGCATACACCTGTAAGGTCGTCGAGGTGTTACGGGCTAAGATGGAGTCTGAAGAGGTGATTATGAGTTTTCAGACTAGAGAATTTGCAGAAAACAATGCTACATATCAATGGTCATTTGGCTGCCCTTGAGAGCACCTTTATCTCGTTATCACTGGATTGTGATCATTGTGTCATTCTGACACCATCCCCAGAGGCTTTAGTCAGCACATGCTGTACAAGGCCATAGAGAGACTGCTTTTTATCCACATGCTGTACAAGGCCATAGAGAGACTGCTTTTTATCCACATGCTGTACAAGGCCATAGAGAGACTGCTTTTTATCCCTGAAAATGTGTCTCTATTTCCCACCGAATGCTATGTATGTATAGGGTACATATGCTATGTATACGGTACATATTCTATGTATACGGTACATATGCTATGTATACGGTACATTATGCTATGTATACGGTACATTATGCTATGTATACGGTACATTATGCTATGTATACGGTACATTATGCTATGTATACGGTACATTATGCTATGTATACGATACATATGCTATGTATACGGTACATATGCTATGTATATGGTACATATGCTATGTATACGGTGCATATGCTATGTATACGGTACATATGCTATGTATACGGTACAAATGCTATGTATACGGTACAAATGCTATGTATACGGTACATATGCTATGTATACGGTACATATGCTATGTATACGGTACATATGCTATGTATACGGTACATATGCTATGTATACGGTGCATATGCTATGTATACGGTACATATGCTATGTATACGGTACATTATGCTATGTATACGGTACATATGCTATGTATACGGTACATATGCATACGGTACATATGCTATGTATACGGTACATTATGCTATGTATACGGTACATATGCTATGTATACGGTACATTATGCTATGTATACGGTACATATGCTATGTATACGGTACATATGCTATGTATACGGTACATATGCTATGTATACGGTACATATGCTATGCATATGCTATGTATACGGTACATATGCTATGTATACGGTACATATGCTATGTATACGGTACATATGCTATGTATACGGTACATATGCTATGTATACGGTACATATGCTATGTATACGGTACATTACATTTTCTGTATTGAGACCTGGAGACAGAAGTTTCTTATACTGCTGTAAAAAAAGAGCAGTACAACACATGATAACAGTAGTAAAACCAGATTATTGCCAAGTGGGTTTTAAGCACACATTTCAGACAATATGTATGCACATTTCACGCATTTCTGATATGTAGTTTGGCCTAACCCATTTTGGGGCGGGAACCCCTTTTGGTGTTTTAATTTAGCTATTGAAAAATAGCAGATCTACAAGCTCATAGCACGCCACCGAGTGGCACGAGCTTGTAGGTCTGCTATTTTTGAAAAATCGTGAAAATATTTATTTCAGAAAACTGGAGGATTTAGAAGATTTTTTTTAAAATATCGAGGTCACGCCTAAATGGGTTAATGTGCAGATAATGCACATTATACCCATAGATCCTCACTCTTAGACATATTAGATGTCTGTATTCATATGTTCTTATTGGACACATTGGCAGTGGAAGCTCTGCCGGGGTTTTCCACCATGTTAATTGTCTACTACTCTACTGCACTGTTTCCAAAACAGTGGGTCGGGACCCATTTAGGGGTCGTGGACACATTATCTTTGGGGTCCTTCATTTTTTTGTTTCCTACATTTTGTTTGTAATTATTATAATTTCAAACATTTTCAAAAAACATTCCACAAAAAGCTGACTGTAATTTCTTGAATAAATAAAAGAAAAATCTAAGAAATTCCATACATTTTAAAACAAATGTTTAAGAATGAGTGAAAATAGGCTATCTACAAGCTCGCAACGTGGCGCGACGCGTTGTGAGCTTGTAGATCGGCTATTTTCACTAGCTCGGGTCCCGGGGAGAGTAGACATCACATTTCTCTTTTGGGGTCACGGGCTAAAAAGTTTGGGAAGCAGTGGCTCTACTTGACATGCAGTCACACTCCACAGCTGCTGTTAAAAACACAGTGCTGAGCCTGCTAGGTTGCTGCAGGCTAAACCGACACACACTCTGCTGTTCAGTTCAAAGAAATAACCGTGGAAACTAACTTGCTTTTGGCAGAGGAGGTGGCTGGGAGTGGGACTAGCCTGGAATATTGATGACAACACTTGTCTTTTCTTTCTCCAAATTGTCTTGCAAGACAATTTGGCATCATAGACATTCCTCTTGTCAAGGTGCAGACAGTTAAGGTGCTAGAGAGAGACAGTCAGGGAGTGGAGTCGGCGTGGACTCGCCTTAAAGCAACATCTGCTTCTGTTAAGACCAGTCGTAACACGCCAGCTGTGTCAAACGCTGACCTCCAGAACCTGCACTAATAATAGAACAATGGAACGAATCACAGTCTGTTAGGTTAGAGCTAATGTTGTCACTGGAAGCCGATAGACCGTCGTCACAAGTAG